>NW_010133241.1:64931-130326 GCF_000699245.1 Pterocles gutturalis | reverse complement strand
TGAGATGACTAGCTTTTGAGTTTTAATTCACTACACATTTTTTGTTCACTGTTTTCCAGATTCTCTTGCTGAACTTTGCCCTATGGGTGGAACTAGTCTTAGCCTTGTTAGAGCATCTAAAACCTCTAATTGTCGGAGAAATGGCTTTCAGTGGATGAGAATTATCAAGCCAGCTGCTGTGTACGTGTTGCCTTTTTTTTTTCCTAGGTGTGGATGCATCTATTTAATTTAAACAACAGGGAGCATGGAAATGTCTAGCAGAATGAAATGAACTTGTGTATGTTTTCATCTCGTGTATTCTCTCCTGTCCAAAAGAGCTCAGAATTGTTTCATATTTGGGGTATTGTTATTTTGCAACTGAAATGAAGTAACAAGGAATTTTTTCAAAAGGCACAGAATACCATGGAGCCGCCGGGAGCAGTTAGTGAATATGAAAAGGCACCAGCCCTAATGATGACAGGGGAAAGTTCTTTATGGGATCTGGGAGCAAAAGGCAAGGAACAAATGGATACAGCTGGCAGAGGCACAGGATGGAATTCATCAGGGAAACAGGACTTGCAAATAATTGCGTATGCACTTGTTAATGTCTCAGGTGATTAGTTAGGGCCTGCTGTCCCATCCTTCTTGGGCAAAGTGCCTGCAAGAAGGAAAAATAAGGTTGCATGAACCAAAGAGAGATAAAGAAGTGACGCAAAGGGTGTAACAGCATTATAGAGTAGTCTGGAAAAATGAAAAAGAGGAGGAAAGTATTATAATGGAGGCATCTATCTGGATTCTAGCTATTTGCAGTCAAGCAGTTATTGGCGAGATGCTTAGTGTATGTGTGTGAAAGCCAGCCTCTGGCACGTAAAATGGGGAGGACAATTTGCTGCCTTGTTTTCTTTGCCTGTCTATCTCTGAAGATAATAAGCTTCTGAGTCCTGTGGTCCTGGGCATGGGAAAGTCAGGCAGGAGAAGATAGGACTGTCTGATTTAGGAGCAGTATTGAGATATTGTCCAAAAGCACAATGCCTGGTGTTTGCTGCAGGGAGCTGGTGGATGTCTTCGCTGTCCTTAAGGCACGGCACAGGGATGGTTGCTGGGAGGCTGCTGCAAATGAGCAGGACAAGCTGACTTGCTAGAGCAATCCTATAGGCTTGTGCAAAGATGTCATTAAACACAGAGTGCTGCAGAGAGGTGGTGAGGGCTGCACAAACAGCAAATACCGGAATGTGTGAGGACTTGTTCTTGCTCCCACTGTGGCCGGTGAGGGAGCTCTGGTGCAGTGGAAAATCCTACTGATGCCGTGGAGTCGGCAGGGCGCTGCTGAAGCTCCGAACAGCACTGTGCTGGTGGCTGTACATCTGCATAGGCTTGGATGACGATACAATGACAGCAAGCTTCTGAGCTGGGCAGTTCAAATAAGATGGCCCATCAATTCTGTTCTGTAATGTTTGATTTATTAAAGCATGGAAACCTGAGGCCATCTCAGCACTGAGCACATGCCCACAGGAATCAAAGAGAAACAATCTGCAAGAAAGGGAATGAACTCTTCTCAACAGTATAAATTGCAGCAAGAAAAATTGAGGCTGGACATCAGGAAACATTGTTGAACAGTAAAAATAGTGAAGCACTAAAATAGATTGCTAAGGGAGTTTACAGAATATCTGTCACTGGAGATTTTAAAGAACAGATTAGACAAATGGCTTGGAAGGATTGAGCTTGTTGGATAAATGGGAGGACTAACAGAGCTCTTCATTTACTCCCCGTTTCCCACGGTTCCTTCGTCAGTGTCACAGGAGCCTGACCTGCCCCAGTGGGTGCATTTCTCCCCCTGCCTGGCTGAGGCTGAGCAGAAAGTGCTTGACTTAACCTCTGCTTGGCACGGTCTGGTTCTGGGGCATGCAGACCCCGGGAGACAGGGAATTTGGGGTTACCTTGCCCTTTCTCAGTACCCTATTTTTAACCACCTGACCACTGAGGAGTCCGTGCCAGGTATTGACAGTAATACACGAGCAGCAGCCCTGGCCTGCTACAAACTTAGGTTTAATTCATAGCTCCGAACGTAACCTTGGGCAAGTCATACTAACCTCCTGAACAGGGGCCAAGTAGAGGCACCCGTGTTAGGGACCTGGTATGAGTTATGTTCTTTTTCAGTCCATGGATGATGGAGATAGTGGTGATAAAGTGGAAAAGATCTTGACTTGTATCCCATGATTCCTGAGAACCAAAGCAGGTCCAACCTTTATGGTAAGAAACCAGTTTTGCACTGTATCAACACCTCTGCACCCCTTCTTGTACACACTGGGAGTGGTTCTGCTCCCCGTGATGTGCATCCCTTTCTGTTCCAGCAGGTTTCATGTAAATTGGGAGGGGTGTTATATGAAAACGTTATGCTTCAAGACTTCCAGGGCAGCAGAAGGGAAAAAAAAATTACATTTTGAAAATTAAATATTTCTGACTAGAGCATGATAAATCTTTTGCTGTTTAGGAAGGTGAGAAATTAAAATTGCAGAACGGGCAGCAAGGGAGCCAGTCAGTGTGCATGGCAGGGCTGACTGGGTCTCCTGACTTCAGAGAGACTGTGTGAGGGAATCAGCAGAGAGACAGAGCTCGTTCATATTCAGAGAAGTCCAAGAGCCCCGGTATGGCAAAGCTGTCGTCTTCGTTTGCATGTGTAGGATAACAGCAAGCTCTTACCATGCAGTGCTGAGCCTGCTTGTGTCTATAGTTGTTTGACTTACTTGTGAGTGTTTTCCCTTGTCTTTGGAGTGCTGAGAAGACTGGGAGGCATATATTTGTGTCCTTTCACTGTCTGTTTTCATCTGCAAAATCTCTACAGAGGTAAATTGTGGAGTGAGTTGAATAGTAGGTTACAGATGAAAAAGCAATTTAAGAATATATAAGCATGGGGAGAGGGAAAGGAGAGAAATGCACGGGTCCCCTGGTGGTCTGCTAAGCGCTGGAGTATGCTGTAGGGCTTAAGGAGCAGATGTGTGATGGGGTAACTTCTGGCTTGTCCTCCCTTTAAAAGGAAAATCACAGTGTGTTTTATTGGATCTGGAGAGACTGCATTCTCTGTCTTAGAGGGCTGTGTTAGCACTCTTGATGTACAAAGCACAAATTATGTCCTCCCTGTCTAAGAAAACCACTTCTGTTCAGCCTTTGCTGGTCTGCTGCATCCCTAAGGCCAGGTTTTGTTATATAAAGCAGAAGACGTTGTTGCGTTTTATTTCAGACTGAAGTACATTGTTGGAGAGAGAGCTGACGCATTAACCCGTCAAGCATCCTTACTGCAATCCCGTTCAGTTGTACGTCCAGACCCTCAAATGGCGGAACAACCTTTGGAAAAGCTGGGTTATCACCTCTGGGAGTGCAGCGAGGGGTAGATAGGTGATTTGGTCAGGTCAGAGAAGCTCTGTCTGGGTCCTAAGGGTGGGCTTGGAGCAGGGTGGCAAAGTGGCAGCATGGTATCCCTGTTTCACAGGGGGACGGAGTGGCCGGTCCAGAGTCACTTGAGGGCATCTCCAGCAGATGCCAGGAGCTGATTCTGCATCTCCAGGGCTCTTCCCTTTTCCCACTCAGCAGAACCTTTGGGGGCTGAACTCACCCCACAGAGGGACCGGGGGACCCTCTACCCATGTCCTCAGCCCTCTGCAGGGTGGTGGCAAGCGGGGTGCCAGGCAGCAGCCCCTTCCTTCCCCTGAAGCGTGGCCCTGGCAGCTCCAGTGCCTTCGTTACTCTGGCAACAAACTGCGATTAGACAGCACCAAGCAGCTGAATTCAACCCCTTGTTCCAGGAAAAATGCTCTCATTGAAGCCGAGCCGGAGCAAAACCCTCCTGCCTTTATTCTGCTGAATGACACCGACATCCATTCGTGCACTTATTAGTTAGTGCGTGTGTGGTGGGGAGCGCGGGGGGAGGCACCGCAGAGGGGGAGCAGTGGGCACAGCCCTATCCTAAACAGGGCCACCGAGTCCCTCACCTCGTGCCACCGTCCCTGGTATTCGGAGGTGGCTGTGCCCCAGGGGACGTAGAAAGGAGACAGGCTTGGGGAGGTGAGAGTGCAAGAGACTGGGGATGGATAGAGGGGGGTGATGCTGGGGAGGAGGTAGGAGCAGGGAGACTCACTGGCAACACTGGGAACTGTCACAGAGACACAGGGCTCGACGTAAGCGGGAGATGGAAATTCTGCCCTCATCCTGCCAGAATAAAGAAAGTCTTGCAAAGCACTTCTCTCTCTCTGTTTGTCAGCTTACAACGGTAACAAAGGCATTTGTGGCACTGGGGATGTGCTGCTTTTCTGGGATGGAGGAAGTTGCCCAGAATGATAATTGGGTCCTTTTTCATTTTTCTTAAGAAGCTAACAGGCTACTGCACAAAGTAATTAACTGGACAGATGGATACAGCAGAATTTGTAAATGTCGACAGCAACAATAAGACACTTTTTTTTTAAAAGGCCTTGTGTCAGCAGAAGGGCTCCAAGTTGGGGCTGTCTTTCAGGGAAGCAGCTAAAATAAATGACACTTAAAAAAATAATAATCTTGATAGCTGCATATAATGCAAGTGTCTGGTGATGGTTCTGGGGATAGCCAAAAGACCAAGCGGAGAGCAAACAGGCCAGAATTTCAATATACCTCCTTGCTGGTGTGTTTTTTGCTTTGCCTATGCAGAACATCCCCACTTGGTACACATAAAGGGGGTAGTTTCTCGCCAAATGTGTGAGAGGACTGAAAAAATACGGTTGCTGCAGTACTAAATCCAATGGATGCTTGGTTTTTAGATTATTACCTATACATTGGGACTGCTGGATCTCTTTCAAGATATCCATAACTGGTGATCAAAATGCTTGTATTGCTGCTGCCTGGTAGAGTCTGGTTAAGGAGGGAGGGCATGTGTTTCTCCCACACTTGCTAACCAGTCCTTTCCAACGTCTGGGCTGCTCCTGTGCAACGCGTCCGTCTTTTCAATTCTTGCCATTTTGGTGGTTTAATTCTGTGTGTGCTGAAGAAATGCTGGTCAGCAGTACCCCCCCATTTGGTGGCCTGTCACCATGATGCCAAAGGCGTATAAAATACAAAGTGGAGGGCAGGGCTGTAGGCAAGCAGCTTGTGCAGAGCCGGCTTGGACACCTCGGGACTGTGCTGTGTTGTGCAGTTTGTTTGTCCTAGACAAGAGCGGAGTACTGATGTTGATTTGTAACAGGTTATCTGTTTGTATTTAGCATCATTATTTGTTTGTTTTTAGCAGCATTATTTGTTTTTAGCAGCATAAGTGTGTGCCCTTGTTAGGGCTGGGATAGCATGGTTCACAGCATGGGGGTTACCATAACAAAGCACAAAGTCACTGCAAAGATTTTGATGCTACACCCAAGGACAACATCTCCCTCACCATCTACAGACTCTTCTTTTTCTTTAATTAGCAGGCAGGAATTGGGACAAGTTGTACCGACTGCATAAGTGGGGGCATATGGGGAAAGAAACTGCTAAAACCTGGTGTTGTATTAGTGTGGCAAACTTTATTAGGGAGAGAGAGCGAGTGAAACATGAGAGACGAGGGGTGTGCAGTGTCTCCTGAATTTGTAATAACCCCTGCCTGGCTGAAACACCCTCTCTCAGGCAAGGGGAATGGAAAGCGTGTGAGGATCAAACCCTGTCAGGGAAATAAGGAAGAGCAGCAGAGGGACCTTGCCTAAATCATGCTTGGCTAATCAAGTTAACTGTTTTATGGGATTGTAATTGGAGCTTTCAATACACTGATGAGAAAAGCACCTTTCCTGTGGTTTGTGCTTCTGGTTTCCTTGTAGAGGTCCCTGGCTTTCCCTCCCCTGACAATTATTATTTTTTTTTTTTAATTTAAAGACATTGCACTGGAAAAGGTTTGGTTTTCATTTTTTTCATGCTTGGCTAATCAAGTTAACTGTTTTATGGGATTGTAATTGGAGCTTTCAATACACTGATGAGAAAAGCACCTTTCCTGTGGTTTGTGCTTCTGGTTTCCTTGTAGAGGTCCCTGGCTTTCCCTCCCCTGACAATTATTATTTTTTTTTTTTAATTTAAAGACATTGCACTGGAAAAGGTTTGGTTTTCATTTTTTTTAATAGGAAAAAAAAAAAAAAAGTCCTGTCTTTCTCCCCTGAAAAAAAGGGGGGAGTGGGAAGGGAAGCATCATGATTTCCTGGGTTTGGATGCAACAGTCTGAATTGTTGTTGAAGGTTTGTTCTGTTTTGTTTTTGCCTGCCCTGCTGTAGGACTGAAGAACCTTATTCTGATCTAAATTGTATCGTCTTCACTAATTGTGGAGATGAAATGAGAGTTTCTCTTACTTTCCACTTTCATTAGTTGAAACTGCTGCTTGCAATGAGGAGATGTGTTGGGCTGATGTGCCAGGGATTACATACCCTCTGCAGAAGCAGGGCAGGGCAAGTAGTGCTAGCATCCTCCGTCGCCAAGGATTATGGCTGGGGGACCACTGCTGGACTGTGGTCCTCTGCTCTGTCGCTGAGTCTCCACGTGAGCAACGGATTGTCTTTCTCCATGTAGTGCAGCATCTGCCTGCAGCAGACCTGGTTGCTACAAGATATTCTTGAGTTCAAAGTCATTCAGATTGGGCACTTGCAGGGATAACAGGAAAATCAAAACTGAGAAGTGCACGTATTATGCGGTGAGGATTTTTTTCTTTTTTTTTTTTTAAAGGATGGAAATCATTCTGATGCTGGACGTGGCAAAGGCTAGGCTTAATTTCCCCTTAGCACAGGTTAATCTGTTTTTCCTTGCAACTTGTTCCAAATCTAATGGTTTGGTCGGAGACCAGATGTAGGACGGGGCATGCCAGCACTCTAATCTTGTGGAGCAATTTATGCAATTTGATGGTGATCTCTTGGCTTCTAGAAGATGAGATCCAGCAAACTCCTGGGGCACTAGACTTCATATAAGCAGCAGGCAAAGGAAACAATCTTGAAATCCTTTCCAGCTTTGGTAACTATAAAACCAGCTTTACAACAAACTGTGTTGTGGATGAATTGTCTCCAATTAGACTGACTGCCTGTTCTCCTTTTATGGGAAAAGCCTCCAGACATTTCTGGGTGGCTTTGCTGTTAAAAGCAAGATGATGTGAACAGGTGAAGTCCCATTTATCTGAAGGCAGAGGGATTGCTGGGAGCACAATGCTAGTGTTGCATCCCTTGGATTTTTGTGCTCTGCCAAAATGTTCAGGTCACTGATTCATAAGATAAAAGACTCCTGACTTGAACATAACAGCTCTGCTACAAACCGCTTGAGTTCATTATGGGTGGGTAATTAATAGATGCTCTTTCAAATCTACTGAAGCTCAGAGCTGTCAGGCTGGGAGCAGGGGCAGGTTTCTGCATAACACAAAGCAAAGGAAAAAACTGTTCATGCTCATGCAGAGGCCAGGTGTGGCTGATCTGGAGGCAGGCTGTGTTTGTGGCACTGCCTCGGTCCTGGTGATGCCAATGTGAGTCGGAACTGGTCCTGGAGGAAGCGTACGTCTGGCTGGGCTCCTCTCCACAGTGCCTGGAGCATGGGGAGAGCAGCTGGCAGTGTGAGCGTTGGGCTGGAGGAGGGAGGCGGTGGTCAGAGGCACGAGCACATGTACGAAGCACCCTTCATGGGTGGCTGCTTGCATAGCACTGGGCTTTTTCTTGCAGTTCTGCTGTTTGCTGCACCTTTTGCCTGGAGTGAATAGATACCTGTGCTGGTTTTGGCATGACAATAACAAAGGAATGGAAATATCCTAAGGAAGATACAGCAAGTCAGTGACAGCATCTGGAATAAACCCGGGTCTTGTCTATCGACACCTTTCCTGGGTGAAAATGTGGAGGAGTGTGGCCCAGTAGCAAAGAGGATCAGGCTGGGCATCAGCATCCAGGCAGAAAAAGAGAGGTTCTCAGCAGTTATTATAGGAAACTTCTTCAAGCCATTAAGGTGGAAGGGAAAGCAGTAAAATTTTTTATGTAAAAATATATGAATAGTATAGTCAACTGGAGTATTAGCTCGTATTAGGCTAGTGCCCCTGAATTGAGGCACTTGCCTTCTAGGTCAATGGGAACAATTGCACTGGTGAGAGGAGGCAAATGTGGGTCATGCCAGCTTGTCAGCCCCCTTACTTTCTGTCTGCTTGCTTAATTTGTGTCCTAATATAGGGCAGGAATAGCTGCTGACCATGAGCATGTTCAGCACCTTCCTCAGAAGGGGCTCTCCTCTCTTGCTGTGCTGGAAATGTGTGTCCTCATCACCCTGCGGTCTCGTCCCTGTGGGCAGGGGAACCTCTTCTGCCTCAGCCTCGGGTGACCCAGCCGGAGAGCACACGTGACACAGAGGGACCCAAATTAGCCCATCTGCCTCCTGCTCTGTGTAGGCTTGAGTAAACCCGTGAGAGTTGGAGGAGGCTCCAAAATGGCAAAAATACATACATGGAAAAATAGTTGCAGTTTTGGAGATGAAAAATTACATTCCTCCTTCTTATGACCTTTTTTCCCTTCTGCTCTGTTTTGTTTTTTTTTTCTTTCTTTCTTTCTTTCTTTTTTTCCCTTTGGTAACAGCTTATTTTTCCCAGTAACCTCTAATAATGGAGATGAAAACTGAGTGTGTTACTTGAGGGGCTTGTGGGAAAAGTTGGAAACTTCTTGGTGATGGGGCTGAATTGCAAAAATTATCAGTTTTTGGAAGAAGGCCATTCTTTTGACAAAAACTATTTGAGAAATTCTCCCTGGCTCCAACTATAATGTGTTTTGGCCACCATCCTGTGTAATCACAGTTCATTATTTCTGAAGCACGGATGCTGCTTCATCTGAAATATTCCTCACGTGAGGAACGATTATGCCTCGGTCAGCAGCAGAGACCTGCTCTTCCCTTCTGACCCTGCTGGCAAGATGCGATAGCTCCGCTCTGCCCCAGACACCTCCGCTCTGCAGGCTGAGAACAAGCTGATGGCTCAATAAAACCTGACATGGTTTGCCTGGTGGAGATGGGGCTTTGCAAGATTTCAGGGTCACAAGGATGCTACCAAAAGCCCTTGGTCATACTTGCATCGTGGTGTAGCAGAGCATGGGCTGGCGAGAGCAGCGTGGCTGTTGAGCTTTGAAGCATCAAGGAGCTCTGGTCAGACCTGCCTCTGGTGCAGAAGGTAGATACTGCCATTCCCTGTCTTGCTGCCACCTTCCTTTTCCCTCTTATATGAAGCTCTTGGCAGGCTTAGGAGCCAAACAAAGAGGGGGGAAAAAAAAAAAAAGTGTTAAGGCATGCAGTTCTACCCTGTTGCTTTGAAGGAGAAGTGTTCCTGCCTCCCTCCCCTCTGCCCCTTTTCCTGCCACCACCTCCCTCTGTCCCAGAAAGGTCTCCAGCTTCTGCTGTGCTCCTGCCTGTCCCCCGGTCCCCCAAACCCAGCTGCGGGTGCCTCTGCCTGTCTGGCAGCGTGGCTTGCCTGGCCTCTGCAGCAGGGCCAGAGCAGAGTGAAGGTGTCGTTTTTCTTTGACTCTTGGTGATGGGTTGATTATGCAGTTTAAAGCTCCTTCTGTTTCTTCTCCTGGAAGCAGACATGAGTTTTTGCAAATGTTTTGAAGTGCCAGTGACAGCACTACAATACCGGTATCGTTCTATTTGGTTGCTTATTCTACCTCTCCTGCCTTCCCTCTCCCCTCAGCCTCCACTCCTCCCCGAACACCTGCCTTTTATCCAATTTAATTTTCACACCTCCTCCTGCTGCTGCTGTGTCCTTGCCAGTTATCTCTGTGGTTCTGCAGTGGGGGTGTCCCTTTCCTTTATTGGAGAGATTGCCTGGACGACTCCCACCCCATCCCAAACAGGCTTCCATGAGCCTGGCAGATCTGGTCCCAGAGCTGACTCTGCCGCAGCATCCCTCTGTCCTGGGGGAAAACACCCCGGAGCCCCACCAAGACAGTACTACAGCATAAGGTTAACTTCAAATTTGTGTTGAAGTCATGTTGATTTCAATATAAACAATTCATCAGTTTGGTCATCTGTGTGTTATCACCAGACCGGTTCATTCCTCCTCTGCGGAGTTGGCTAGTGGTTGCTGTCACAAAGACATCAGTCTGGGTACCCATTACCCTGCTTGGCTTGCGTGATCTTTATGACTCATAATGGCCAAAAAGGAAAGGACCCAGCATGAATCTCCAGCTCCCATCTGAGTCTGCAGGATTGGCAGTTAAGAAGAGGAGAGACAGAGAGAATTATGTGCTCTTAACAGAGAAATGTGGGCTCATTTCATCAGAGTAACTGATGTGCCAACAGGGATGCTTGCCCTACCATCGCATTTTTCAGACTGCTGTTACCTTTTAAACGGGGCTGGGAAGGCAGAGTCCGAATGGCGAGGCCCAGAAGGGCAGTGGGTTGTGCACAACCTCACCTAGTAAGGAGCATCCTCTTTGTTATTGACCTCTGGTTGAGGATTTCTGAGCACTTCACTAAGGTAAAAGAAAGGTGCTCAGAAATCCTCAGCCAGAGGTTAATAACAAACAAGGTGCTCTTTGCTGGATGAGGGACCTTTTCCCCTTCAGTTGAGTGTCCAGTGCCACACTAGAGAGGATGCAGTAAGTTGTGTTGGACTCTGCCTGGTCTCCACAGAGGATTTTTCCAGCTCAGCTGGAACAGGGATAAAATAAATGAGAGGAAGTGTTGGTACTGCTCTGTGCAAATGTGCAGGACCTCGTAACCATTGACCTTGAGGTACAGGTGTAGTGTAGAAGAAGAAAAAATACTCAAAGCATGACAGTTATGTCCATGTATCCCATTTTAAAATAGATAACTCTGTCCACCAGCTATTTTTCTAAATCCTGCTTTTACTCTGTACAGAATAGTTAGCACTTGCATGAAATATGGGAACTGGCCATCACTTGGAGGGTACCGTTCTGGAATGGAGAGCAAGGATTTGTAACTTGCTGCTGTGAACACAGTGGGGTTGTTTAGCTTAGAGAAGAGGAGGCTGAGAGGAGACCTTATCACTCCCTACAACTACCTGAAAGGAGGGGGCAGTGAGGTGAGTGCTGGGCTCTGCTCTAAAGTAACAGGTGATAGGACAAGAGGAAATGTCCTCAAGTTACACAAGGTTTAGGCTGGATATTAGGAAAAATTTCTTCACTGCAAGAGTGCTCAGGCATTGGAACAGGCTACCCAGGGAGGTGGTGGAGTCACCATCCCTGGAGGTGTTCAGGAAACGTGTAGATGTGGTGCTTAGGGACATGGTTTAGTGAGTTAGGTGGTGTTGGGTTGGACTTGATGATCCTTGAGGTCTTTTCCAACCTTAATGATTCTATGATTCTATAGAGGGGTGGTGACACCTCCAGGGATGGAGAGGCACCCTGGATGAGCATCCAGGACTCCTGTCTCTCATCACAGCCCATTCTCGCTGTACTAATGATCTGTGTCTTTGCCTTGCCTTGCCTCCACCGAGGTCTGAGCTAGGGCAATTGCAGCAGGGCAGCTAGCGCACGTGTGCTGCATACGGTAGCATCCGGGCAGTTCCCTGCTCAGCCAAAACCTCTGTGTGAATGTGTCTGCAGCCCCATGCTGATTTATTCAATAACGGTTGCAGTCCGAGATGATTATGAGGGACCTTGATCAGAAAGACAGAGGCTGTCCTAGCTGGGAGGAAGAAAAGATGGTTCCTGCACGGCAGGGCTCTGCAGCTGGTAACCCGCCTGACAGCGCCAGAGTGCCCTTGCTAACTGAGGAAGCAGGGAAGGGGGAAAATTGCCATCTTTTTGCTAGGATGAAAAGAAAACAAAGTATGAGTGGCCATAATTTAGTGGGCTCCTGGGTAAATTTGTATTTCATTCCAGTTATTGAGTGCATTCCCTAATTGCAGCAATAAAAAGGAATAGTCCATCTTCTAAATGCAAACGGTAGTGCTGATTGTTATTTAATTAGTTGATTCCAGTGGTAGAGGGGTGAGCTTGGAATTACAATTGCAGCTTGTATTATTTCACTGAGATTGCTGAATTAATTAGGAGAACAATGGGATTTTTCATTGTTGACGTCTTAAGAACTTGTGACAATAACTTTTAATCTGAAGGAATAATAAAAGGCTGTAATGGGCTTTTCTCCTGACACATGGAGCACTGCAGAGAGACATGAGGGAACTGTAGTCCCCCCATCCCCTCTTTCCTCCTCCACTGCCCTTCCCTGTCGTAGAAGAGATGTTTACAATGAACTTTCTAGACATGCTAGGGAGACCATCAGGGTAATGTTGTAGGAGAGAAGGAGCAGCTCTGCCACTCGGCAGCCGTATGATTAGGTGTGCTTGGAATAGCAATAGCTGCAGTGGGCTCGGCATCAGGTGCCGGAGCAGAGCTTGCCGTTGGGACGACATGAGAGAGGAGTCCTACAGCACAGAGGGAGGAGCAGGCTGCATCTCTTGCCAGTGTGCAATGCTCGTCCGCACTCCATCATGCTTCCCCTCTCTTCCATGGCTGTGTGGGACCTAGGGAAGGTCAGGCTCTGGGCAAGGAAACCTAGCGCAGGAGAGCGATGCTGCGATGGATGGTGCTGGTGGAGGAGTGACCTGGTTGTCGCATGACTTTGAGTGATGCCAGGGGGCACAAGGCTGCTGAGGCTCCTGTCTGCTGCGGACCGAGCTCCCTTGGGCTCGTGAGCTGGTCTGCAGTTAGCCAGGCGTGCAGGAGGCATGCTCGGAAACAGTGTGCGGCGGCATAGTGGTTGCAGTACTTGTGCAGGGTGACTGTGTTAGCATCTGAGGAAGTTTGCTAATGGGATCTGGAGACCAAACCCAATAAGACAAGTTGACCAAAAAAATTCCTTTTGCTGCATTTGATGTGTAAGGTTTCCTCTATGATGAGCAGACAAAAATGTGTGGATGGATCGTTCAGGCAAAACCATCAGGAAAGACTAGGTAATTTAAAGTCCAACTTGAGTTGCTGATGTGGGTTAATTCCTAAGTATCATGGAAAAATAGCCTGTGGTATTCATTGTCACACAGTATAATTGAAGCTGAGAGTAGATATTTATGTGGCTTATCAGACTTTTTACGGAGTTGTAAGTGTAAAAGCATAAATGAATAGAAAGTTATAAATTCTTATGCTTCAGGATATGACCCAACTTCTGCTTAATGGGAGCTGAGCAGCAACTTGACCTCAGGACAAGCTGTCTTTCCTCTGCCTTTGTGCTTTCTTCTCAAGTGCTCGGTGCTGGCTGCTGTCAGGCCTGACAGCCAGACCAGAGAGGACCACTAGTCTGTCCCGAGGGAGCCGGGGTCTGTGTTGGCAAGTGTCATGTTCAGCTTAATGACCTGCTGGCCCTCCACCCCAGCAGGTGCTGCCTTTCAAGGCATCCCACTGGGATGGTTTTGTACCACTCAGGAAAATCCTATGCCCTGTTCTCATTGCTGTGCTGGTTGAGGATGGTTTGCACCCATGTCAGAATATTGGTCAGGAAGATAAGGTCTTGCCCTCTCCCACCATCATCCAGACACACTGCCTGGGAATGCCTTGTGAGGGCTGCAAAAAACGGTTCCTGAAGTGAAAAACAGAGAAGTGTTTAAGAACTGAGGCAATTTGCAAGTGTGTCCATGAAAGCGATGGGCAAGAGGCATCCAGGTTTTGCTCTGAAAATGGCTTTTTTTTTTTTTTTTGTTTTACTGAAAATGTGTTTCATATAATGGACTTTCAGCTGGTTTATTGTGATGTGGCTTTTATTGTAGCTGACTGAGTATTTGTGGGATTATTATAGCATTGCAGTAGAAGAAAACACAAAATAGGTTTTCTCAAAATACATGGGGGGACATTATTATGTTATAGTAACCATCTTTCCTAACCAAACTTGGCTTCCTCTTTCATGGGTGCTCTGCAGAGAGTTGTTCCTTTCTTGTGTATGTCTTTGTATTGTCAGGATTAATTTTTCAGAGGGAGAAGTCTTCGTAAGCTGAATGTTATCCACTCCTTCCTTTTTAGAGGCATGAGGTTAGATTTTTTTTTTTTTTCTCTCCCCTGCAGAAATATTATGTTGCTCACTTTCTTCCCTTCCAGGGCCTGCTACCAACCTCTCTGTTTTCCTCTTTCCTTTTGTAGGGCAGGAATGGGGTAGCAATCTGAGTGTGTCCCTGCAGGTTTCCTGGGAGGGGAAAGGGAAGAGCTGAGCAATAGCGGGGCTGTGGGGGAGCCGTGGGGAAGGGTGGCACAGAGAGGAGACTGTTCAAGAGTGGGTGGGTTTGGGCAGACCTGTTCCTGTCGGTTCTGTCACTTTCTCAACATCTTGACAAGTTGCAAAATTTCCTGAGCCTAAACTGTGGTCCAGGAGGCAGGGAGAAAGCGTGTGTGTGCATGTACGGGGAGAGGGAGGTGGGCTGCGGTGGGTGGTTGGCGTGAGGACAGGGCAATGGGGAGTGCAAGTGACGGAATACAATTTCCCCCCACCCTTCTCTGTTCGTGATGTTAGAGTGCTTCAAGCTCTGTTTGCTCACATCAGAAAGAAGCAGCTTGTTGCATCAGTTTCTTTACTCAAAATCGGTTTGAAGTACAGGGCAGGATGGTTTGCAGTATCTTCTCTTTGTACTCTGGTTTCCCCCTTCTCCTGTCCCCTCTTCACTTCTCAACCCATTTTCTCCCCCTAGCTTCTAGTTGTGCCTGACAAGCAAATGTCTCTGTACCTTTTCTCTCTCCATTCACTGATTTTTCTCTTCAGACTCCAGAACATCTCTAATCTCTCTTTCTGCACTGATAAGTAAAATGAGTTCTTCTTTTCCCCAGCCAGCAGCAGCTCGACTTGGACAGGGCTGAAGGGCAGTTTTGCTTGGGCTGTGATTGACAGGGCATCTTTGGGATAGTGTGGACGGTGTTGATATATTTCTATCTTTCCCCCTCCCCTCCTCTGGGAGTTTGTCACCTTCAGAGGAAAGGGCAACCGAGCTCCGTTCCCAGAGTGCAAAGAGCAAGGGGAAGGAGACACCGACCTGACAGTGACATGGGTGAGATCAGCCTTGCTGGGCATTGGTGGTCATGAGTCCATCAGCCAGGAGCTGTGGAGATGAAGAAACCTCAGGGGAGAGCGGGGTGAACTGGAGAGGTGAGGAAAAGAGAGCGGCAAGGAGGAGAAAAAAAAGAATGGTACCCTGGAGATCTGGAAAAGAGCCAGAAAGAGCCACATACAAAATACCAGGGAACTGACAGTTAATTTACAGTCTCTAGGAGAGGAAAGGGAAAAGAAAAAGGGAAAAAGTGTTCCTGTTGCAAAGAAGCAAGCGATATGTAAGAGTTGATGGTGGTGTGGAAATGTGTGGTGTCTTCCTGACTCTTGGGTTTGCTCCTCTTTCTGCTGCAGCAGCGCCAGGTGTCCCAGTCCGTGCAAATTGCATCTTCCTGAGGAAATCCTTGCCCAGGAGCAAGGCACAGGGAGGTTCTAGGTTAGGTGAAAATGATGGAAGAAATACAAGAGCCGAAGCTGGACCCTGAACAGGAGGCTGCTTGCGGTTACAGTGCAAAGCTGGGACTTGGGGTATCTGTTTTTTTCTACAGATGGGATTTGAAGGGGGTCATCCCCTAAAGTGGGCACCTGTCCAATTCCATTGTCCAGCACCGAGATCAGAGTATGTGTAGGGCAGTGTGGTTTCTCGGTTTTGTGTCTGTTTCTGCCCCTGAGAGGAACAGCACTTTGCCCTCTGGTCTGGCTTCGAGCTTTGCCTGCTGCTATTTTCTCCTGCTGCCTTCCTGTACAGCAGAGTTTCTGGATTTGCTGAGCTTTTGCCCAAACACACTCCAGGGTCTGTTCCTCGAGGAACCACTGGGAGTTGTGTTTGCTTATTTCAAAGCTAAGGTTGTCTGTTACCCTGTGCATCAAGTTCAGGTTTTGAGGGATGAAATGGATCTCATGTATCCAGTGACAGAAAACTTTGCATTCTTCCTGAAAGGGGGTCATGTGTCTGCAGAAGCAAAAAGCTTAAAGACAAAATGTGCTGAGGGGGAAGAGGAGAACAAGCGATGAGACATGCTATTTCTTTGTCCTTTGAGTTGAGAGTTCCCTACAGCTCAAAGCTGGAGTTGTTGGAGTGAGCAAGTTGTGAGGCATATGGTGACACACCTCACATCGTGCTGGTCCCTGCTGTTCCTACCAGGAAAGCATTGCTGGCAATTATGACCAACTGCTCCAGCACTGCTTGCCTTTCAGAAGGCTTCCTGGCAGCTGGATCTGTGGGCTCTGCTGCAGGACCAGCGCTCCCAGCTGGAGCGGCATCTGTTCCAGCATCCCTCCTCCCAGGACCTGCTGCAGAGCTTGCCTGCACGGAATCGCTGCCTGTCCCCTTAGCTCCCCGTCTCTCTGCTCTCTGCTGGGACCACCAGCTGCTCTTCTGCTGATGTCAACATATATATGACCCTTCAAAGCCAGCATGTCCCCCTTCACTGTATGCCGTTGCCATTTGCTGAATAATTTACAGATTCTGTATTTTTGGCTTAGATGCGGTGTCCTTTCCTGGAAGAATCCCCAATTAGGTTAATGGGATGCTTTGAACTGGATGAAGCTGTGGTAGAAGGGAGAGACTGGGATGCAGTGGAGATTCAGCTTGCTTAGTGCTAGAATTTGGGAGTTTGAGAGCAACAGTGAGGATGTGTCCAGATAGTTCATTTGCTGGACAATCAGCCACTGTCTCCTTTGACAGGAATACAGATGCAATGGTTTTTTTTCACTCTGTCTGAAATTGCTTTGTAATAACAGTAGGAGTTGGAGAGGCACTTTTATTGATTAAACAATTGAGGCTATTTGTCTTTACAAAACCAAAAATATAGAGGTGTCTCTTGCTTCCTACGTATACATTATACACATTTATTATATGCAGCAATCTCGGTAATCAAGCTGATGTTCATGATGGACTGGCTTATAACACTGGATTGAGATGGTATAATGTAATCTGAAGTGCAAAGGAGACCTGATGTGAATATGCTGCATAACAAGGACGGGAGTCGAGGCAGCCCACGAAGATGGAGAAGGAGGGAGGAAGGCCAGGTGCTGGCTTATTGCAGGAGATGTGTGTTGCAAGCAAAGAATTACTTTTGGAATGTCTGCTCCTATGCTCTCTCCCAGCAATGCACCAGTGATTTCTAAGACATTCCTTTGATCAAACACCATTTCGTTTATTGGAAAATCTGTGGCTGTGTCTGTCTCTTGACCCTTTCTGCCAATGGTACTGCATGATTGTAGAGTGTCAGTGTTTTGCTGAGGCAGGAGACGTCTGTGGTGCGCGTATGTCTGTGCAGAGGAGGAGCATCTCTGATGCACTCATCTTAGGCTGCTCTGCCTTTGGCACTTAGGTCCTCTTGTTTTGTGGCCTTCTCTGCCCTCTCCCTTGTTTGGTTTTATCATTTTCTTGGTGGTACCGTGATGTGCCAGTTCCAGAGCACTGATATAGATCTCATCTTTTTATCTCTGTGTCCATACTAGCTCATGTGTAACTGAGTGCTTGGGAATTACCTCCAACTGCATTTACTCTTATCGATATTCTTGGGGTTTTTGTTTGTTTGGCTGGTTTTTTTCCTTTTCTTTTCTCTCCTTCTCCAAGTGGACACATGAGCATTTGACTGCAAACAGGAACATGTGTGTGATGGAGCTCGGATGCCTTTAGGCACATATGGGCTTTCTGAGGTCAGCCACTGAATACTGTCTGCGTAACCTTTTCCAGCAGTCAAATGTGAGAGCTCTCTCAGCTGTGTGTCTGCCTCAATCTCTAGCTTTGGGCTGGCAAAAGGGGCTTATTTTGGCAGGCCTGCATTGCATTGGCAATAGCAAGTGTCCTGTGAGCTCCCTTACCTCCCTTCCCAGGCGAGGAAATTCAGTCCAGGAAGGGACCCGAGCCTTACCCAGAGTGAGGGGGTGCTTTGTCCAGATAGAAGTGAAGCAGCTTAAATTGGACTGAATTATTAAGTGATCATTTAAATTTAAAGACTTGATGCTGGGTTGTTTGTTCTGGCTCTTTAGGGCTTCTTTATGAAGCTGTGGCATACAGACTAGAGAGAAACCAGTTCAGCATGAAATACCTTTGTAGGTGTGTTTGTTTATAGGGTATCTTAGGTGCACAATATGTCTGTGTATGCCACAGCCACCTCCATCTTGAAGAAGTGGAGGGCTTGGCTGAAAACACTGTGTGGCACATATGTAGGCATTGCTCTGTTCTCTCTGTGTGATGTGTTGAAGGAATATTGGATGTAAGCCCGAATGGGGACCTTATGAGACATGCACTCCCTGCAATCACAGGTACCTGCCTTGGTAAAACTTAGCAAGCACCATCTCAGAGCTACTATTGGTTTTTTCCCCTTGTTAGTTTTTGGGAAGGCTATTCTAGATCCTTGCTGCTCTAATGGATGGGAACGCCTCCAGAATGGCAGCCTTAATTAATTCAGAACTTGCTTAGCCCCATTAGTTTTTGTGCCATTATTATCCTTGGACATAAATAGTCATATAGAGGAGTTGTCCACTGAACTAATCTCTGTCTGTAATTGTGCAGTAATGTGCACATCACAGTAGCAGTCTGTGTGTGCAAGCTTACTTGGGTTGGGTTTTGTTTGAGAGTCTCTTTCAGTATGAAGATAAAAAGGTGCCCTTGCCACTGCAGCTTTGCAGGGGATGATTTACATCTCCACAGAGCCCCCCCTTCAAAAGAACTTGTCAAACTTTCCCAAGTTAAAATGATAATGAAGGAAGACAAATACAATTGATAAGAAAGAGGTATCTTGTAAAAGACATTCTTTAGTGGAAAATGTCTGTTTTGATGTGATGAACTTGTGTGTGTGTGTATGAAGTAATATCATAGCTTTGATTTTTGCATGGTTTAGAAACAATCAACTTTGTCATGTCCTAGAAGTGAGGAAAGGAAAAGATAGAAGTAGAAAGAAGCATGTCTGCTGCTTTGGATGGAAGTATGAACATTTTTCTATAGTTATTTTAACTGTTTGATTAATGCCAGTAGAGGCATTTGCTCAGTAATGAGTGAAAAAAGTCCCTCGCCACAACAAAATCGTACTTTTGTCCCTGAGCTGAGCCAGTCCTTGCGATGTTTTCCCATCTCATCTACTCCTTTAGTGGGGGCACAGAAAAAATAGGATGGTTTAAGTGGCATATGTGTGTGTGAGGTCAAGGGCTATAGGAATTGGCTAGCGGAGGGCTGAGCAGGGCTACAAGCAGTACCTTGTGTGGAGTGGAGAGGCAGAAACTGCCATTTGGCTTTCTGTGGCTGCTTGCAGAGATTAGGGCACTGGCTGCCTTGAGTTTAGGATTCACCAGGTTGTCCCTTGATTCTAGTCTTGCTATGTCTGCCTTAATTGGGTACTGCAACAGTTATATATGTTAAAAAAAGAAATGAACTTTTTACTGCAAAAGAGGAAAAGAAGAAAAGACAGACGATCCCTCAGCAACAGCTGTTTGGAGAAAGAATCCCACAGAAGCTGCTTCCTTCACTAATTAGAAATCTGCTTTCCTTTAGGAGGGATAACATCTACATTCTTGACTTCTGTTCCTGCTTCTAATTACTTTTTGGAGAAATGAATAAAGACACCGTTTCATATGTTTCACTTAGAGTTGCCGAGGCAGAGAATGTTGGGTGGAAATGTCTTCTGGAGATGGGAAAGAAAGAAAAAAAAGAGATTCCAGGTGTAGTTACTGGCACTTGAATTTGAGGAAAGGAGGGTTGTGTTTAGCCCAGCAAGGGCTGCAGGAGTGCTGGATGAGAAGCAGCAGTAGAGCTGATACGTGGGATCTTCTGGGTGTCTGGGGAGCGGATGCTGTTCCTTAGAGAGGACAAATCTGTGATGAACGGATACTTGTGGAAGATCACATAGCGCGGCTGCAGACAGCTGAACAGGTCTGCTGGAAAGCCAGCCAGCAACCAGTTGCCTCTCCCCTGCAAGTTACAGCTTTCCTGCACAGTGGCTTCTCTGCGTGGTTGAAGTGAAAACGTGTGGTGGTTGTTGCGGTAGCTGTGTCCAGGCAGGGTGGCGTGAGCGATGGCGGGCAGGGGAGCTGCTGCGGTCAGGAGGGATGCGGGACAGAGGTCTGAGCAAGCAAAGGTCCAACCTGGCTACATGTGAAGGAGGGTTTAGGTTTACAGAGGTGTTACCGAAATCGGGAAATTGCAGGGAGGTGTAAAACGGTTGCTGAAAGGAGGCTGTTGCGGGCTGTGGTGGGTGGCAGGGAAGCGAAGGTGCGGCGGATCTGCAGAACAGCGGCTGTGGGAGGGGAGGAAGGTGAGTCACCGTGAAGGCACCAGAACCTGCCTCGCCTCGGATCTCAGCCTCCTCCTCTGGAGCTCAAGGTTTGTTTCTGAAGAAAGAAACAAATAGAAATAAGCCCAGATACCTCCATACCTAGTTGTCACTGCTTGCAGTGGGAGTTAGCGATGTAAACCACTTTGGGGTTCTGGCTTCGTGGTTACAGTACAGAGGGGCTCCACAGAGGGTTTGATGTCTGGGGAATCGAGCAACTTCTTGTCAGGAGTCCTCAGTAAATTCATCACAAAACAAACGCTTAGAAAAATGGAAGGTTAAAGCTAAAATTCTAGAAAGAATAAATATGCTAGTTTGGCATCTTACAAAATACGTGCTTTGATTGTTTTCCATTAAGAAATAATATTGTTTTGAAATGTGCTTCATCTTTTTATTAAGGTTGTAAATATTGGGATTGGAACAAAGAATTTTATTTAAACTGAAACAAACAATTCTATGTTTTCCTGAGTAGCTGGTGAGCCGTCGGTGAGGCGCAGGGTGTCTCCTGCGGGCTGGAGGGGCTCCCCAGGAGAGGATGCTTGTGCTGCACTCCGGTGGGAAAGGCGCATGGGGGTTTGTTGGCATGCAGTGGTGGTGATTTGAGCAAAGCCTCTCTCTGTCTCTGCTGAACTTTTTTAAGCCTTGAGCAGATGTTAGTTTGCAATCAGCAATTCAATTACTCTGGGCAATAAATTTCAAGGTAAGTGTTGGAAGCTCCATCACCTGAAGTACCAATGTTTTTCTTTTCTCTCCCGGTGTTTGAGCTAGTATCATCAGCAGTGGAAGTAATGAAGCCTGGTTTCCTATGGATTTTGTTCTCGTGGTTGGATTCTTTGATAACTAAATAAGTGTGAGCTTTGACTGAATGCCCTGGCCGTAGAAAAAGCTTCAGAAAAGCTGCATTGTGTGTAAATTCCCTAACAAGAAGTGAGCTTGCATTACATCCTGCCTGTCCGTGAGGATGCTGAGAGATGGCTATTGTCTGTCAGCTATTTTTGTGAAAGTTGATGTATTTGAGGGAGCTGGCTCTGTCAAATGTGGCTGCAGGTGGCTAGTGGGTTCATTTATGGTTGTGGGAGGCTGACAGACAGCTGCTCGGGGGAGCTTGTTTCCACAGGAAAGCAGGTTAGAAATAGGTGGGGAAAGAACGATTTGGAAGATGTGCCTTTGATGTGACCCTGGTGGAGTCAGTGACACTGTTTCTGGACTCTGAGAGGAGGAAAAAAGATTTTTTTCCCCCTGGGAGATGGTTTCTTCTCCAGTGTGTGGATAAACATGTCCATTAACACGGTGACGAACAGGAGTTGCCATGCAGGGTGGGTGAGCGTGGTACTTAAATTAAAACTGCTAGTTAACTGTGACCAGTGGATGGGATTTAAATGCATTGGTTCTTGTGTTTGGTGAGTACGATATCTGCAGTTACCAGAGGGTTAGTTAAATGGCACGCAGGATATTAAAAAATGATCCATTTCTCCACTGCAGACACAATCTTTACCTTTGCAGTGTTAGTCATTTTCAGGAGTGTGCTTAAACAAAAGCAGTAATGAAAAGTGTCTGTGTGTCTGGGCAATAAGAAGGAAGAGGAGTGAAATATGGATTTCATCTCTCGCCTCAGAGCCATACAGACGAGTTCCTGTCTGCGGAACCTGTGGTTTGCCAGATGAATTCCCCCGGCTCTAAAGCTGATGGGATGGTGCTGATGTTCTCCGGCTTTAATGCTTAGCATCCAACGCAGAAGTAAAACTCAGGGGGCGAAATCAGTAGGGGAGAGCTGAGTGACAAACCCTTCTGTACTAATAACACATGATAAGCTGATAACTGGTAGCCCAGATAGGCAATTAACACAATTGGTTAAATTAACTGATGGCAGAGATCTCCTTTATGTAGAGGTTTGTCTCAAGTCTTTATGCCCTTTCTGCAGGCTGGCCGGGAATAGCTGTGGAGGATAGACATCTTCAGAAATCAGCAGTGACTTTCAAGCAGAATAGATGATGAATGACAATTTATTGCTGTTGATGGACACGTGAAGTACCTCTAGTTTTCTTGTGTTTGATGTTCAGCTTTCTTTTCTCCAGTAAATGATTCAGCTGCTTAAACTTTTCTAAGAACAATTAGAGGTAAAGAGAGGGGAGAAAAGGGAAGACTGGCCCCTCTCAGCTTGATTTATGATCTAGCTCTTTTGTAACAAGATTTCCAGTGTTGTAAAATATTAAATACATCCCTATATTCAATATCACATTTTGATACATTTCATGCCTCATTTGCTACTGGAGTCAAGGACAACTTCACATTTTTCATGGCACAAGGCCCAGATTTGTCTATTTATTTATTTTTAATCACTACATTTTTTCTTTTTTTACCTGTATCAATTTGGATTAAATCTTGGCAACCATAGCAACCTATTCCACTGGGTGGTTTCAGGTCTCCAGAACGTGGGAATTTTTTGGCTTGGCTTATCCCCCATGGGCTGCTGTGCCGTAACCATCCATAGAGGACTGTGGTTGGTAGGGAATGGGTGAGAGATGGGTTTGTGCTGAATGTTAGACCGAGGCAGGCAGCTCCATCTCTCACCGGCAGCATCACTTTTAAACAAAAGGCTATTTTGTTTAACAGCTCACGTGATATAATGAGGGGGATTAAGTGGAATTTGCTGCCACAGTTAAAGGAAGATGCACATAACTCCTGTTAATTAGGAAGGGCTCAGTATTTGTCTTTGCCTTGATCTGTGTGGGAGTTTTTTGATTATTGCTTCTCATATTGTGGAAAAAACAGCTGTATCCTGTTGCCTTCTGTGTCGAGTCACCAGTACACAGTGACTCTGCTTCTGCAGGTAGGGATGGCAGCTTGGGATGTGGCAGAGCCAGTGCTGCATCTTCGGAATCGGAACATGGGCTCGATCCTATTTCAGTCATCGGACCTTGGGTGCATCCTTTTGAATTCCCGTGTTGAGACAAGGAGTTTCTATGGGACTACTTTAACAGCTGTGCCCTGTGGAAGCCGAGTGTTGGTGTGTCTGTGTTGGCTCGGGGTTAGATTTTTGGGGGGAGAGCTTGACTCTCATACACATACCTTGTCCTCGATCCATCCCACTGACCTCCACTGAGGCATCTCAACTCCTTCTTCAGTCAACGTAGAGGAATTGGACTGTGTTCCCTCTGGAGGTGATATCTCTGATGTGAGTCATCCTTCTGGGCTCAAAGTATCTGACTTTCTCTTTACAAAATCCTGTTTCTTTCTACTGGCAAGGTGACTCCAGGTTTCTTTTGGTTTTGTTTTTGCTTTTCTTTTTT
Source organism: Pterocles gutturalis (assembly GCF_000699245.1). Taxonomy (NCBI): domain Eukaryota; kingdom Metazoa; phylum Chordata; class Aves; order Pterocliformes; family Pteroclidae; genus Pterocles; species Pterocles gutturalis. The sequence goes on along the minus strand of NW_010133241.1, from coordinate 106,817 downwards.
TTTTTTTCCTAAGAAAGTACAGTAAGACACATTTGAAAATAACTGGAGCTCAAGAAACTCTGCCTACAAATGAGACAGATTTTTTGAACAGTGAGAGTAATTAGAAACTGTAATATCTCCCCTAAGGCTTGTGGTCAATTGTCCATGAATGGCAACTTTACATTGCAATTGGATGCTTTTCCTCAAAGATGTGCTTTAGTTGAAACTGGGATAAGCTCAAGAAAGCCTGTGGCTGGTTGTTCTGGAAGAGGGCCTGGACAGCCACAGGGGTCCTTGCTGATCTGTAAGTGGGAGCTGGTTTAGCAAGTGTGCAGTGTTCACAGATCTTTCTCAACAAGCTCTTTTGGACTGTTCCAGCTTTGCCACTGAAGCCAAGCCCCTGAAAGAACGGCCATGAGACTCAGAAGAGTTGGGCTGGATGGAAAATTTTACAGCTAACCTGTTGGTGGGGTTGCCCTTCAAGTTCTCAGGAAAGCACATCTCCCTTCAGAAGCGGTCAGCACCCAGAAAATAAATCCTTTCAAGCTTAAGTGATGACATCACCTAACGGGCAGGCACCCAGCTGCCTTTTGGGACAGGTAGTCACCAAGGCATGGCACCCTAAATGGGTGACTCGGAACCTCTGGTCCATTGGCAAAGGAGTATGTGAAAGATGGGAGTTTCACCAATGTAAACCAGATTATTTTCTCCATAGGAGGGCTTGTATCTCTCCTGGAGAACTTCTAAGACTTTGGATCAAAAAAAGGCCTTATTTTTAAATTAAAGTATTGATAGGAGTTAGGGACCTTAATAGTTTAGGGGCTCTTAAAAATCCCACTAGGAGCTTGTCTGCCTCTTTCGGTGGCTGATGTCCTTTGAAAATCTGTCCCAAAGTACTTGAATCACTCCTGAAAATGGAACTTATGCTTCTAAATTACCTGGTTGCCTGAAAACATTATCCATAGCATTGGCTTTTTCTAACAGCCGCATCAATTAAAAGCCTTTCTGCATCTTGCTGTCAGCAGGCCCTTGCGTATGGTAGGGAGCGCAGGAGTTTCACCCAGGCTGCTTTTTATGATCCCCATGCTTTGCAAATGAAACAAAATTCAGTGAGGGAACCTGTCTTTGTTCCCCTCCTTCCCCTACAGCAAACTAATTGAAAACAACATGAATGTTAATGATGCATTTCCCATTTGGAAGTTAGAGGGGTGATTAATACATTGTACATTGTATATTAACACCTTCTCAGGGGCATAATGAAGACAAAATATATGCTCTGAGATGAGGTTGTTTATTTCGTGGTGTGTTCCTTGTGTTCTGCCATCCCTTTTCACATTGAAATACAAGCTTTCCAATCCAGAAGGTTTTGTTTCAAAGCATAATTTTAAATCGATCAATAAACTTTTATGTCTTAATCCTTTTTTCCTTCCCCTTTTGATTGGATAGCTGAAACAAAATGCATGAAGTAAATGGAGATGGTGAGGAAGGCAGGAAGAGGAAAGAAAAGCTAAGAGGATGATGTGAAAGGCCAGTGATGTGACAGGTTTCTGAAGCTGTCTCCTCTTGATGTTGGTGGAAGTGGTCTGTTATTGGAGAGAAGGCTATCAAAAGGAAACCTGTCAGAGTCCAGGGAAAGCTTTTTTTTTTTCCCCTCCTCTGCTCCTTGACCGATGGCTATCTTCAGAATTCTTGTAACAGTTTTTTTTTTTAATTACTGTGATAAATTACTCCTGTGAAGTCTCTGGCATGGCTGGAGGCTGAAGCTTTTGATTAATCTGTAAGGCAGTTGGATGCACTGAGCGCATCTATGTGACAAGCAGAGATCAGTCTCCTCTGTCCCCAGTTGGTACAGGAACAAAAACTGCTGTCTTAACTGGGCTGCTGTGACCTGTCACTTCTGGAGCATCCGTGCACGTGCCGATGGATCAGAATCTTAGCACCAGTTGGCAGCTGAAGCTGTGTCTGAAATCTCTCAGCCCTTTGGGCAGGCATGGTGTTTACCTCTTCCCATGATCTCATGGACTTCCTGAGGACCACAGAAGGTGATGAGTATCTGCATATTTGCATCCCTCAGGCTGCTCCCAGTAATAAGCTCAGGGAAATGACTATTTAGCACGATCTGGCCCTTATGCTGTAATATTGTTGTAGGTGGAAGCACGTGGTGCTGGCTGCTTATGTAACTCACTCCAGGAAGGGAAGGAGATCACGCGAGTTATAACATGTCTATAATTAAGTGCAATGTATGGCTATAAAACAACAAACACTTTAAAATGCCATTCTTGGCCACAACTGAATTATTTTTCTCCTTTGGCAAAGTCATTAAAGGGGAAGGCGGGGGAGTGGAGGGAGAAACGTGTATGTATCAATCTGCTCTGTGTGTTTGAAACCTTTTTTTATTATTTTTTTGATGAATGAAAATTAAAGTCTGAGAATGGGTAGAAAGTCCCGGTGAGAATGGCTGAGTTCCTCCAGGCTATAGCCAGCCTCTTATTAATAGCACCTGGCACTGCTATTCCCACCGGTTTGGTGATAAAGAACCCCAAGTCTGATGGGTTTTTTTTCAAAAGGAAGGGGGGAGGGAGGAATAAACCCATAGTAATTACTACTTTGCAAGTTCGGTATTTATTGACTTTCTGAATGGTGATGAATGAAAATGCACTTTATTTATTAAACACGGAAAAATGTTTTGGGTTTTTTATTTTTTTTTTTCTCCTTCAGAACTTGACATATTTTTTCTGTTCTTGCTATCCCCTAACTTTTTCTATCTGCCATTAGGCCAGGTTGGTTTCACGTTTCCATGAAACCAACTCCATATCTCTGTTTTGTCTGAAATGATAGTAGGCTCAAATTAAGGTCATTGAGCTTCTTGATGGCATGTTCTACCTAATTTACTCGGCTCTGTCTTAGGGGCAGTATTCTGTGCCTATGTATATGATCTTAACCTACTGTGATTTGGTTGTATCTTAAATGGCTTCCTTGTAATACAGCCCAAAAGATACAGCTTCAGGTTTCAGTAGTCCCACGCAGAACTGAAATTTAGAGTGATGGTACCAAGAAAAACCATGACATCTTTCAGGATTGTGTAATAGAACAATTTTATCCTTCTTCTGTAATTTCCAGGCCAGCTGTGGTCAGAGGCAGGATTTAGTGCTACTCTTCTCTGGCAGGCAGGGTTGTTCCCCTGACCTTCTGCTCTAGCAGACATTCAAACCTGGACATAAATCTGGGGCTATTGCTTCTCCCAGTCATCTCGGTGATCTCACTGCTGCCTTGTGCTCACTGTTGCATATCTGTCTGTCTGCCTGCCTCTCCTCTTGTGCTCAGATCCCAATTCCCAGTCATCTCGGTGATCTCACTGCTGCCTTGTGCTCACTGTTGCATATCTGTCTGTCTGCCTGCCTTGTGCTCATATCCCAATTTTGGGGGGTCATGGGGCTGTGTCCTTGCTTATCTGCAGCTTGCAGGGTGCTGGAGAGACACGTAAGGGGGATAGTTATACTTTCACAGATTGGGGAGCATGTCTGGTGCGTAACCTGATGTGGCCTGAGGAAACCATGCTGGATCTGGGAACATGCGCAAGGGGTAACTGGCTGGGGCTGGGTTACAGGGGGCTGGAAAAAGGAGGTGGTGCAATGCTTGGGTACCATCTGTATCCTTGAAGTTAATGATTATTTCATTTAAGGGAAACCATTATTAAGGAGAAAATGTAAGGTCCTGAATCGCTCAGCTGCTCATGGTCAAAGATTTCCCAGCCCTCTTTCTTTGGCACAGTTGGTGGCCATCCTTCTCTGCTCTGGAAGGGTCTGTGTTGTGCTGGCCTGGTTGCTGATGGCATTGCTCAGTGATCTTGAGATCAGAGGGGATAATCTGATGACTGCGCCGGCAGTTCAAGTGTGCTGGGATGGTCAGGCAGGAGCCATAAGCAGCTGCTTTTATAACCATTCACATACGGAAGCTTCTCTTTCACACTTTGATTCAGTAGCGCAGAGTAAATCCAAACTGTCATAATCCATAAGCGTGAGTCCTCATGTACAATCTCTTTAGCAGACTGCCAGAGCTGCTTCCAGCACAATAACTCGGGTAATAAGGAGTCCCTAGGTTCAGCTTAGTAATAGTTTGTAATGACTCCCAGGGAGTAATTTCAGCTTCTGTAATCCTCCTCGCCATACCCACCTTCTGCAGTAGTGTCTGTGAGGAACCACACCTGTGTCAGGAGCAATCGTGTCCCTTGTTGAGAAGCGGAATGCAGCGGTGTTGGTGGGGAGCAAGGGTACAAACTGGGGAGGGGGAGCGTTTGGGGAGTTGGAGCAGTATGTGTCTTTTGTCATTGTCAGGCACAGCATGTGGGAGACAGCACTGGGGCATGGAGGAGGCAGAGGCACTGGGCTGGCTGAGCAGATAAGGGCACAGACCTTAATGTCATTTTAGAAGCCTTGATCAAAAAAATTCAGACTTGGAGACTGTCTGACCAGGATGGAGGCTCAGATCAATAGGCTTTGAATGAATTCCTATAAAAAGGAAGAATTTGGTTTTGACTTTGTAGGCACACTGCAGGGGACTCTAATCCATTGTCCCCAAAGGAGTCGTTCCAGCCCTCCTCTCATCAAGATACGCAGGGATTTTTAAAGCTACCAGGTTTTAGTGGGGTTGGAAAAGAAAAAAAGGTGGAGGAGAGGTGGAAATTAAACCACAAATGTTCACAATAAAAAATGGTGATAAAAATGTAGGTGGACAGGGAAGAAGAGAGCATCTGAATTTAGTCTCAGGAAACTGGTAACTTCCCAGGGCAATTTGTCTTCTGCCTGTGTGCTGCAAAACCCTGTTCAGGATGAAGTCAATCCAGTGTTGGGGTTTTGGCATATTCTGGTGTCAAGCCCTGTGATTCCCACCCAGGCAAATGCTTGGATGCCCCCCAGCTTTTGAAATAAGAATTGTCCAAGCCTAAAAGCCAGGCTTTCTGATGGCGAGCGCATGCCCAAACGTTTTGCTGGAGCAAGACCAGTGCACCTTGCCTCTTGTCAAATAATCAAGCCTCTGCAAGCTCATGGTCTGCAAACAAATGGGTTTTCCACCTTGAAGCTGAGCTCCGTGTGTGTGTGTATATATGAGAAGCTTACTTTTTTAAATAGTGGTATTTCATTTTTCTGTGGTGCTTCTCGGCTCTAGCTCCCAAACCTCGTTACAGAGGGAGGGATACCTTGTCAGCATATGTTGCTGTGCACTCTGAGAAAGAGTTGAAGGCATCTTCTCTCCATGTAGCCAGTAAAGAGTAACCTTTGAATCCATGTTGGGACTTCCAGGCAAGTGTAAGGCGTAACTAAACTGGCATTTTTGAAGCTCATTTGGTTAAATCCATGCAGTACCAAGGCAAGAAGACAGTGGGAAGAAGAGACAGTGAGTCATGTAAGGATAGGGAACAGGGCAGTTGCAGAGCTAAAAATGGATTTCTGGAGTCCCAATTCAATAGACCAAACTATCTCACTCTGTGTGTTATCTTTTACAGCTCACTAGCAGGCACAAACATGTACCCACCCACACAGTTTTAATCTCAGTTACTGTGTCAGACATTGCTGATGGGTGAACCCTGAAAACTCCAAGAGGCAATTTTAGAGGCATTGCCAAAATTTCCCTGGCTGTTAGTCTAAGAACGTCTGCCCCTTGGGTCTACCAAACTGAGCTGGGAACCCTTGGAGAAGCATCTGTTATTTCTAGTGGCGGATTTCCTGGGAAGTGGATTCCCCCACAGACTGTTGAGCTGTGATTTTGTCCCTTCCAGTCCCATACAGAGCCAAAAATGGGAATGAAACCATGACGCTCATGCCTCTTCCTCATGAGCATGCAAAAATGTGGGTCACATTCTGATGGGGCATTTAGAGCATGCAGGTGAGACTAGGTCTTCTTTGTACTTGCCCAAACCTGCCTTGTTGGCAGGCAGATCAGGTACTGCCATACCCAGCCATGTCTGAATGCACTGATAATGCTTTGATTTTTTTTTTTTTTTTTTCTTGGACCTCCTGGACTGACACAGGGTCCAGATACTGGAAGATCCAAAGCTGAAGAAGTTTCCTAGCTACATCTCATGAAATCTTGTCTGTAGTGCTGTTTGTGTTTCAGCGGGAGGATGGGATGTTTCAGGGCTTGCAGTGTTATCCTGTGATCTCAGTTCAATGTCTTGTCAACCCCAGGCTCCCTTTGTGATTCTGGACAAATTGTTTTGTCTCATTTGGACCTTGGTTTTCCCATCTGCAGAGTGAGGATGGATAATTGTACTGAGGGGTTGTGAGGAGCAGCAGTATGTGAAGCTGGGCTGAGAAGGTGTCCTTGCATCTGTCACCTTCTGCCTCTTGCTGGTGGCAAGTGTCGGGTTTGTTCAGACGTGGCTGTTAGACACGGCTACCGAGAGTCCCCCTGAACCCCAGCAAATCTGCTCTGGGATAGCACACTACTTGACAGCCGTTACCGCTGAGCTTTGATACTCTATTTACACATGACAGAAAGGAATTGTAGACACAGCGGATGACTAAACAGATTAGTTACCACATCGTTAATTACCTTCATCCCAGCGCTGTTCTGGACGATGCTCTGAGGCAGAACAGTGACCTGACCATACCAGCGCTTCGTTGCCTGTCCTGAGCTGTCAGTGGGAGAATTATTAGAATTGCTTGCACTGGTAAGTCACTGGCGACTGCTTTTGTTTAGTGTGAGAGAGCGCATCTCTGTAGAAGAAAGTTGCCTCGCGTAACCCATTTGGTTTGTGTTTACAATGAACTATCGGGGTGACTTTCATACGTCCTGTCCCACTGTGGAGGGGGATAGGAATGGCTGAGCTGACTGCACCACAGAGCCCTATGAAATTCAGTGGAGATGGGGATGTTGTTAAAGATGTTATCTTCTCATTTTACTAAATATTAGTATTTTCTGTGAGTGCTGGCGTAAAGCTTAAGGTATGAAATGTTAATGGCAGCATCTTCTAGTGAGCAGAGCACTGTCCTGGGAGGGCTGAGCTCTATTTTGGGTTCCTCTTCTGACTTTGATTTGCTATGTGGAGCAGGGCTTGTCTTGGTTTGTATGACAGGAGCATAGTATTTGGGGACAAGGATTTTATCTGGTGCCTGAAGGATTTAGTCTGAGGTGTTGCTGTAGTTCAAATAAATGACAAAGTCCCACTAGGCAGGGGATCAGGATGTGGGTTACTGAGGCTGGAGGGAGGAAAATGCATTCCAAATACAGCTGGAAAAATGCTACTCCAGCTTTCCAGCCTCTGGGTTATTCCTGACCAGAGCTAATGATGATATATGAGTCTTACAGAACACTCTTCATTCTGAGACCTCAAAGCCCTTCACTGAAGAAGTCTGCGACATCATTCTCACTAGATACAGGTGGTAAAACTAATGCATCAGGAGATAAAGTAGTTTAGCCAAGGTAGAGAACTGGGGATGAAATCTTGGTGTCCTGAAACAGTGTCATGTCATAGGAGCCACTGCCTTTTCCAGCTCTGGGACTTTGCTGGTGCTTTGATTACCAAGTCAAGTCCTGCTGTTTTGGAAGGTCAGCAAGCTTATACTTCTGTTCATGCATACGTGCTTGCTTGTCTGTTGGCTTCAGTGAGACCCCATAAAACACTCCTATCCCTATCTCCCAGCATCTGCTGTGTGCTTACAATGACAATTTCAAACACAAGTTTATCATCATCTTCTTCCTTCTGCTGAGCAGCTGCTGTGAATACCACATGCCAGTGCTTTAACTCTCGTAAATTGCTCACAAAGCCTGGGAAGAAGTGTAACAAATTTTTTAGGTCTTTTTTTGGAGGGATGTGAGAGATTCTGCAGCACTCTAAAAAGCCCTGGAAAAGAGTGATCCCTGTGGCTGTTTTGGGACGTGGCCCCATGCTCCCTATAAGGGTCACATCTCTGTGCAGTGCTGTCTGGTCCCATTCTTTGCTAGGAAGTGACTGCAGGCACACAGGCATCCCTTTTCTTATTTCTGGCTCTGGAGTAATCTGGGATGTACTCCTGCATCTGTATTCCTTTCTCACTCTATGGTTCCTCTCCTAGGGTGCAGAGCAGCTTAGTGTCCCTCTGCCTTTTCTTTGTTCGCTGTGGCTCTCAGCTATTAACAGTTGAAGCCTGTTTCTTGCAGCTTGTGGGTTTTTTCTTTTCTTTCCTTTTTTTTTTTTTTTTTTTTTTTTTTTTTTTTCCCCTGCATGGATCCTGATAAGCCATTTCACACCAACCCAAGTGTGTACCTGGCTCTCTCCCTCCTCTTTGGCTGCAGTTGACGCTGTGCCACTCTCACTCAAGCACATGTGTTAACCGTGGGTGTTTTTCTCATCCCCCAGGCTGGGTTTGGTTTTCTCGGTCCTCTCCTCTGCCATGCGCTGTGCAGGTTGGCCGTGGGCATCTCGCTAGGTACCTGACAAGGAGGGGTGGATCAGCACCAGTGGGAGCAAGACCCTGCAGAAAGCCGAAAAAAATGGTCAGCTCTGGGTGCCTTGGCCAGGAGCTGGTGCTGCCCTCCTAGCAGAGTCTCCTCCGGGATCCGCTCTTTTCCTTGGCTTCCCCTCGATTGCCTGGTGCAATTCAGAGGTGTTGGCTCTGCTCCCTCAGCTCCTTCCTCGCCCTGGGGAAGAGTTGCGTCTCTCGGCTGCGCAGGCAGTCTGCCACCGCTGCGGAGAGCCCGGGCTGCGTAGGTGGCTGCCTCTTGCCTCTACCGGAGCGCAGAGCCGGAGGCGCGTGGGAAGAGCCGGCTCTGCATCCCTCCTTTGCACCCCGTGGCTCCCTGCGTTCAGCGCCGGTGAGCTCACCCTCCCGGGATGTTAACGTGCGGTGCACAGATGGCCTGAACAGTTTGAGGAGCAGACTCTCTTCATTTGTGTAAAGGCAAATAGGCTTGGAAGTGACTAAACTGCTACAGCAATAGTGACACGGGAGTTGAGATTTTTTTTTTTTTTTTTTTTTGGGTTTGTTCTTCAGTTGCAGCTAGAGGCTCTGGCACACGCGGGGAAATCCTCCGCATGTTTGCGCTTCCCCTGAGCTGCCTGACTGCAGCGGCTCCTGTGGTTTTGCTCTGAACTGTGCCATTGTGTCACGGTTTGTCCAACATCTGCCCATAGTCACGTGGAAGGGGATATTGGCTCTGTTGGGAAACTTCTTGCTCATTAAGGAGTTGAAAAAGTCACTGGGGTGGAAAGAGCTATTTCTGCCCTGCCGTCTATTTTGTGAGCTAAAGGTCAGCTTGGCAATCTCCCCTACTTCGATAAAATACGAAAGCTTCCCTTCTCTGCTGTAAGCCTGTGCTTGCTGGACCACTTTTTGGTATTTCAGCCTGCCTGTAAGAGAGGATTGGGGAGACTCTGGTGCTCTTTAGGTTTCTTGCTCGCTTGGAGGCTTTACTCACGTGCGTACTGTATGCATAGAGATCGCTGCTGCCGACCGTGAGCTGATTAAATGCGACTCATCGAAGTTAAAGAGAGCTTGAGATTGCCACTGCAGCTGTGACCAGCTGACAGGATGTGGCACAGCCCAAAATTCTAGTTAGGCTAAAATCAAATTAAAGTTTCCCAGCATGATACTTTAGGAGGGGGGAAAAAAAAAAATTAAAAAGAGATGGAAGAAGAAAAACCCAAAACAAAAAAGCCCCCCACAGAGTTCATCTGGTGGATGGAGTTACATTAAGCGAATGGGAATTAAAGGCTTTTCGTAGAGATCTTCAGTATAATTTGATGGAAGACTTTAATTATTTCAAAGTGCCTAAGAAAAGGAGCTTGGAAAGATTGGGGGGGGTGAGCTCTCATAAAAATATCTCTCTTCACAAGCGTTTTGAGCTGTTCTTGGTCTGAAAGGCTGCTGTCAGCTCAAAAAGAGGGATTTGAAAATCCTGTGCCCCCCATCCTCCCCAGGGACCAATTCCTGCATGAGTGGCAGTCAGTCTCATAAGAGAAGGCCAGGGAGCTGCAAGGAGGCGGGTGAGGGAAGAGCAGAGACTTCAGTGCTGCCAGGCAGCTCTCTTTGTCGCGTAGGATGAAGAGGGCTCGTGGCCATTCGCGTGAGGACAGCGGGCTGTGGTTGATTTGGATCTCTCTTGGTGTTTCAGACAGTAGAGCCGGAAAGAGCATCTCCTCCCTGGGAACCCGGAAAGATGTTTGATTGAAGTCATAATGCTAAAGTTGTCACTCATCCAATGCTTGCCTGGACAGCCCAGGAATTAATGGGTCTTTGTCCCGTCTCCAGGTTGACATAAATTCAGGCACCTGGAGACTGGCCATTCTTTCCCTGAGACCTCGACACTCTTCTGTCTCTTTCGGGCAGAAATGTGGCCTCTTCAAGCTCTGAATGCTCAGTGTTTTCAACTCCTCCTCTTCCCCAGATGTGCCATTTTGAGATACCCCTCTCTACCCCCATACACGTATCTCCAGGAGGGCAGCCCGATGGTGCAGCAGGAAGCTGAGCCAGCAGGCACTGCCTGCGTGCACGGCTGGTCCTCGCTGAGCTGCTGCTGGGCTGAGACTGGAGGAGGGGGGGGGTCAGGGCTGACAAAGTTGAGATCAAGAAGTGGTTTTGGCTGAACAGAGTGGCCTACGTTAAAATGCCCTGAAGGACAGAGATTTCGGGTCGCTGCCCGGAGCTGCTCTCACTCCTGCAGACTCGTGCTGCGCTGCTGGGCTGTGGTGGCACACGGCAGTCAGAAATGGCAGTGTTTCAGTGGGACCGGGGGTCTTGCCGGATTTGCTACAGCCTGAGGGTTGTGTAGCACCAGGTATTTCCCATTAAACTTCCAGATGCCTTTCCTTGCTCTGTCCTCACTATCTCTTCGGATGGTGCAAGGGGTCCTGATGTTGATTTGACCGCACGGGGCTTTGTGGGGGCTGTGTGTGCCCCACCAGAGACTCACTACGTCCCCTCTGGCATGCCAGCCTGTGTGTCGGATAATAGCACTCCCCTCCTCTGCAGGGATGCTCCGAGGATAAAGGCAGCCAAGGAAGTTCATAGCAAAGGAATGGGAAAAATATAACCAACTTAGATAAATAGGTGAGATGGGGAGAACACTGGGATCCATTCCCAGGGACTGCTTAATATAGCAGCAGAGGGCAGGTGCTCATTTCTTCTGCCTGTGAGGGTGGGTGTTTGGCAGATAACTGGCAAAAAGGCAGCTTTGGTAGCCATGGGGATGGGAGAAGGAGGATGCTCAGTTGCAGGTAGGAGCCAGGGCAAAAAGGACAGGCACACGTCAAATTTTCAGCAGCCTGTTGTCCTGAGCGATCGCTGCCAGGCTTGGGGAGCCCTTGAGCTTGTAAGGCTGACGGGTGAAATGGCCCCAAAGAGGGAGCTGTTGGGATAAACATCCACACCAACTGTTCCCAGAAATGAACTTTGTTTTTAGGAGGCTTGAGTTGTACAGCCTGCTTGTGAGGAGAGAAGGAGAGAGGGAGAACGTTTCAGAGAGCAGCTTGATCTGAAGGGGCATTGTGTTCGTTCAGCCCTTAATGAGCAGCTCCCTGGGAGTGCTGGCAGGAGAGGTCCTTCCTGGAGGGTGGGCTGTCTGAGGCTCCTCAGGGGCCAGAGTTAATCCAGCACTTCAGTAATAGGAAGTTATGCACTGGGTATTGCTGAGCATGGTTTTTTAACTTGGTGTGTCAAAGGCTTTCTGCACTGATTGTTCTTTGCTGCATTTCCTCCCCAAACCTGCTCTTGAAGGAGAAGGTGTTCGTGCTGCACACTTGACCAGGCTCCTGTGTGGTGTCACTGCAGAAGTTTGGGCTGTGCAGTTAACCATTTCTGTCGTCTTGTGTCAGTATCGAACCATCTTCCTCCCACATCGCATCTCCTGGGCTCTGCAGGCACTTATGCACACATGCATCACTGGGTGAGATTAGAGTCCCTCCTGAACCCTGTGGTCCCCGCAGATGACATTTAAATCAGTGGCTGAAATCCAGGTGTGAAATAGCCTTCCCGATTCGTGTGTCAGCTCAGCAGAAGAGCTGCTTTGGCAGCATAGCTGTTTGAGTGCAGACAGCAGAGTGGTGGACGCAGACAGCTTCCGAAGCGACGTATCTTCAGGGCAGGGTTTATTCAGGAAGCAAGCACAAGGTGATGACAGTTGGTTTTGTTTTTAATGTAAGGGTCTATTTGCACACACCAGGCTGTCCTTGTTCTGTTAATAATGGGGTCTGCACACTGGGGTCATCATCTCGCTGCGCTCTTGGAGGATTTGTTGTTTAAGCAGCAGCATTTGAGGGGGGTGGCGCAGAGCAAATGGCCCCCTAACGTTAGTGATTTAACTTCTGGCAACTGAGAATGGAGGGGAGGAAGAGCTGCTACGCGTGGGACTGGGGGAAGAGCTCAGGCTGGGGGTCTGACGATTGGCTTCAGAATGCTCAGTGTTATCTGTCCCTCTGGGTGTTTGTCCCTCTCCCACCGGCAGCATCTAAGCTACTTTGGGAAAGGAGAAATGTGGAGTGTAGCAGTAATAGCTTTTCTTTTGGGGGCAGGAGAAGATGCAGAGGCTGCCAGGCTGCCATTTGATGGCAGTTAGCAGCAGTCAGCTGGGCGGATGGCTACTGGGCAGCTGGAATAGCTGGAAGCGTGCTGGGCTCAAAACTGGTTCAAAATGAGTTGCGCTGAATCACAGCCTCTCAAAACTTCCTCTGCTTGGAGCGTGTCCGAGCTGAAGTGAATCCCAGAGGGTAGGGGGAGAAAACCCAAGTGGTTCCTGTGAGCTGGGGAGTTGAGGCAGTCTGGCATACGCTTTATGCCTCATGGCTGAATTCAATAAGCTCTAATTGATGATTTTCCCTATATTTGGGGCATGCATAACATCTTTCCCTTGTGGATTCCTTAGCGCCTAATGGGAGTTGAGCTAAACTTGTAGTCCTTCCCTCTGTGGAGGAATCTTTCTCTCCTCTATTAGACTATTATTTCATGAAACTCCTAGAAAAAAATAGTTGTGTGAGTCTGCATCCCCATGAAATCTGATTGGAAACTGGCCATCGTATTCCAGGTTGATTAGGAATGGGCACATTGATGGGTACTGAAAGCAGAACTGTGTAAGCCTCGCTTTCTGTGGTATTGAGACCAACCCAGAAGTGTCTGGATCAGAAAGAGCAAATCTGGGGTGTCAGATGTCTGAGTTCTGTTGGCTCATCTGGCCAGACAGGCTGTGAATTCGGGCTCAGGGATAACAGCTGCATTAGAATATGGTGCTGGATTTTGGATGGATTATAGGTCAAGATGCAAACATTAAAGTTGGACTAAGGCTGGTTAATGAGGACAATTTATGCTTATAGCTGGAGGACAATGATGTGGTCAGGGTTTTCAGAGTGCTCAGCGTGGGCATAACTTAGTCCCTTTGTACTTCCCTCTTTTAACTGGAATTGATGTTAAGCCAGTGATGGCAACAACTGAAAAGCCAACTCTGGAAGGGGTTGTTCCTTGCTCGGTTTGGAAATTGGATAGCGCTGATGAGGATGAGTGCTCTGGGAGCAGTTTTGAGAATGCAGCTAAGCCAGGAGCACAGACAGCCTGATTATAGCTAACTTGGAGCAACAGAAAGGCAAGGTGGTCAGAATGAATTTGTTCTGTGAACAAATTTGTTTTTCACACTGAGGCAATGTCCTGTGCCTTTGTAGGTCTGTGTGTTATGCTTTGTTAATGAAGCCAAGTGATCTTTGCTTGCTGCCTATTGAACCCCTGGATAAAGCCTGCAACTGTGGTGTCGTTCTTCTGGTTATATCACACTGCAGATAGGAAGTGCTCAGACAAGAATGGAGTAAAGGCCCATTAAGCATCTGTGAGATTTATCCCATGCTTAACTCTTCAGAGTGATGGTGAAATGCAAGCTCCATTTGAATCGATGGTGAAATTCTTTGCTGGGTGTTAGGCTTTACTCAGGGCTTTTCTAAGGTTAGTTTTCATGGCAATTCAGGAGTTCAAGTGCCGTCAGCACTTTTAGACATCTCTGCTGGCCTTTGGTGTAGAAGAGCTTGGACCTCTTGCAGGAGTTAGTCTGTCTGGGCAAGTGAGAGGGCTGCTGGCATTTGGCTTGCTGAAGGGAGAAATGGTAAATAACTTTGGCAAAACCCTATGTGAAGTCTGGAGCTGTCCAGGAATTATGTTATGGCCATATCTGAAGCAAAGTGGCCAGCTATTTGAGAAACAAAGGATAAGCCACACACAGAGCAATTATCTTGAGGCTTATGAAACTCGAGTGGTGCTTTGTTCAAAAGCACTTCTTGTATCATCAGGCAAGCTGCTCTGTGCCCATATTCCCTGTTACGCAAAAAACTCTCCAAGCCTTAGAATAAATGCACTAAAGGCCATGCGACAGAAAGAAGAGGATGGTGAGAAACTGAGAGATGCCAGAGCCAAGACTGTGCAGAAAAGCCATGTCTCTTACTGAATTTTCTGTGCTGTCACGAGGGGCAAAACTGAGCAGCTTTTTTCCAAGGATGTGTGTGGAGATTGCTCTGGTCTTTCGCACAGTAATGTATCGACAGGCGAAATAAGAAATATCCTTTTGTCTGCAAGCATTGCACCTCTTCTGTCCCTTCACCATCACCACTACGAGGGTGCTGCTGCTGCTGCTGCTGCTCCAGAGAGGGGAGACCTCGTTTCCCAGTGAGCTCTTTTTAAGAAATCTCAGTTGATTGAAATGAAAAGCCTGTTCCCTCAGGCTTACATCCTCTGCAGTGACCCGGTGAGGGAGGTTAGCGATTTTTTTTTTTTTTTTTTTTTTCTTGCCCCCACCCCCAGAAACATTGTATATTTGTACTTGTCTGGGTGGTATTCCTCATGTGGCCAGGACTCCCCTCACTTCTCTGCTGCTGGATGGCGTGAGATTTGGCCTCTTGTTACAAAAAATAGGGGAAAAATGCCAGAGCATCCGATTCTCCTCTGTCCCTCTGGGGCTTGGATGTTTCATCTCAATAACATGGGAGCACTGCACCTCTAATTGCATGCTTTTTTGATGTTAAACTGTTAATCAAACACATAGGTTTCTGGTTTGAAATCGTTTTTGTGTCACTTGTGCTACAAGTTTAATCAAACACATAGGTTTCTGGTTTGAAGTTGTTTTTGTGTCACTTGTGCTACAAGGGGGTTTAAAAGCTTCTTTCACGTGAATGAATGCCTTTTAAATGCAACATCACTTACCAGTTTGGACTTTGGCTCTGGGTTCTTGTGCATGACTATTGCTACAAGTCACACCATTAGTCCAGCAGCTCTCTTTTGCATCAGGTGGTTGTGTGCAGCTCTCCTGTTGCATGTGTGTGCATCTCCTAGCTCCTGTCTTTCCCTTGCATACCTTTAGTTCTGCAGGTTCCTTGCTCTCTTGTGCAGACTTTTCTCCTCTGCCCCTCCTCTGTCTGCTCTCAAGCCTATCACCCCTGTGCTTTCTTGTGTCTATTCTTAGCTTGGCATCTGTCCTCTTTCCCACCTCCTTTCAAATGCATATGCTTACTGTCTTTCAAATGCACACCCAAAATTTCTTGCTCCGTTAAAATATACAAACCAAGTCTTACAAACACCATCTTCAGCCATTCATAGATTACCCCCTCCTAGCTCCAAAGTACAGGCTTTTTGAGCTTGTATGTATCAAAATGTTCTTTGGGTGATAGATGGGAGATTAATCTATTTATTTCACTTACAGTTTTGGCAGCTATAAAAAGAAGAAAACTAGCTTTTTTGTCCATAAACCACTTCTTACAGGTTGATTTGGTGGAGACTTCTTTGTTTTCCTTTCTTTTCCCTCTTGAATCTGCCAGTGACTTTAAGTGAAATAAATAGATTAATCTTCTTTCCGTAGCCCAGAGATCAGGTTGATGCATTTAAGAGCTTTTTCTCCCCCTAGACTTCTGATATGTTCACAGATCCGATTCATATTTTAGAACTTCCTTCATGTGTAAAGAGACTGAGTGGTAGCAGTAATTCTTCACTAACAGCAAATAGGGGTTAGTGCTTGTTGGATTTCTTTTCTTCTGAGAAAGCTGAAAATTTTCCATCAAAGTGTTTTTGATAAAAGGAAATTTTGTGAAAAAATATCAGTCTTTGGGGGGGGGTATTTTGCAAGACCGTGCGTCTTCAGGAAGGTTCAATTGCTGCGAGCCAAATGGCTGAAAGCAGGTTTCCAAAAGTGTATGTACTTATCAAAACAGAACTGTGAAAAAGAGTGGCAGAACTGGAAAAATCACTGGTTTTGTAGAGGGGAAAATGGTTTTCTGAGCAGCTCTGTTTTCTGCGATGAAAGGATATATACCGAGCGTAAAGAGGTCTCATGGAAAGGGTTTCTTAAAGCAGTTTATTTTGGACACAGTCCTTGGCACATTATAAAGCTGGGGTCCTGGTGATGGGTTTTTTCTTGCGGCGTGTGCACTCACATCACAGCTTAGCGAGAAATGGTCGTGCACGTTTGAAGAACTGAACGTTTAATGCCATTGGAGTACTTGGGTCTCACGCTGCCCAGGGAAAAACGCAGTATTGCTAAAGTTGGGTGGTGTATTGGTCCTTTCCCAGCATTGCACTGGGAAAATGTGGATGCCTGGCTTGCACTTTCTCCTACCTGGCTGCCTAGTGATCTCCAGCCGTTTGCTAGCTGAAGTCTGTGTCTCTGGCCAGCCCCTGTAAGATGGATGACCTTGGTAGAGCCCGGACAGGGGCTGGCTTGTCTCAAACCAGGAAGAGGAAATGGCACCAGGGTTGCTTTTGAATTTGCTCTGAGACATCAGTCGTATTTTACTCTTGTCTTTTCTCACCCCATGTACACGACCCAAGAGAAAGCGCAGTTTGGGCTGAGCTTGTGTCCTGCACCTGCTTTCAAGAGACAGTTTGACTTGGGGCTTGTCCGTAACCTGCAGTGAAAGGAATTTCTTTGCTTTGTGTTCCTGTGTTTGCTGTAGGACCGGAGTGTTGCAGACCGGGATTTTCTGCAGAAGAGCTCATGTCCCAAATTTCATACAGCGTCTTGTTGCTGGATCACATGGTTGTGTTTGGTTTGTTCTCTACTGGAACAAAACTGAATTTTCAAAACTCCATTTTAATCCATTTTTTTAAATGTAAACCAATTGTTGGTTTAAAAGCTTTTTATTTTCCCTGGCTAAGCTTTTATGAAGCCAAGGCTCTGACAGTTTTTATTTATTCAGTGTCCCACAGGCCTCTTTGCAAGAAAAGAGATGTTGAACAATTGAGATTCTGCTCACCTAGGAGTTTCCCCATGCCACCTTAGCTGGAGAGATCAGTTTGTATTTCCCTTTCCGAAAATACTTGCTTGTGCTTGCCTGCATCCTCTATGCAGCGCAAACTAGCCGTGCTCTCCCGCACCAAAGGTGGTTTAGTGGAAGTGATGACTTGCAGAGTGGGTAGGAGTCTTCTGCTGAATAAATGTGGCATAATGTTTGATATGAGAGCCTTTTTGTATGAGAAACTCTGGTGCAAGGCTGTACACTGAGGCTTTCGTGAATGCCAGGTGTGGGGAGGTAAACAAAGCTTTTCTTGCTGCTTTTCAGAGTCAAGCCTGCCCAGAAATTTTATCCAAGGTAAGCAGCGGTCAGCCTTATCATTATCATTACCAGTATGCTTAAAACGGTTAAAAAATTGAGGCGATGTCGCAACATACGGCTCTTAGATCAGAGGAGCGGTGCTGGGGTGGACAGCTCTGGCCCCTGTGTTGTGGCAGCTTGCTGTCCTTCTCAGCTGGAAAAAAAATTAAAAAAAATCTGCCTTTCTCCTTCCACCTACAGACACTCCCCTTCCCCCAGGCTTGCCGGGATTTTTCCTTTAAAATAAGAGCTTTAAGCCAATTAAGAGTGTCTGAAGTGGGTAGAGCAGACGTGAGACCACAGTGCTTTTAACTGTTATTGTTTGTTAATAAAAATAAATTGTGGGCACTGGGGAGAGAGAAAATCCCACATGAGCTTAGTTTTCTCTTTCTGTTGTTGTTGGTTTTTTTTTTTTTTTTCCTTCCCAGTGAGAAGGGACTTGTCACATCCAGGGAGGCTTTTGGCGGATGATGTCAGGAGGGTCGTGCTGGGATGGTTTGGGAGGCTACTGGTCCCATAGTCCCCTTGCACATCTCCTTGGCTTGGCTGCTTCGTGTGCAATGTATAACCGATAAGCTACGGTGCTGGGCTGTGAGCTGAGGCACAGGCAAAGCTGGTGTTTTGCTGCCCGAAGCGGAGACTTCTGGCAGAGGAATGTGGCAGCCAAACGCAGCATTCTCTTTGTCACACGGTGAAGCTGGCCAGAGCCCGTCCATCCCAGCTCCCCGCTGCAGCAGCGTGGCTCAGGTGGCTCTGCTGGGGAGGGCGAGGCAGGGTGCACCCACCTGCCCTGCCAAATGCTCCCAGCGCTTTCCTAGGCGGGGGTGTTTTGCTCAGGATGCTGTGCGCGTCCATCATGTTCTGCGCCGTGGTGTCTATTTTCTCAACAGCCATAGGACTTGCTTCATTGCTCTGGGGCTTGACAGCTTCGCCGTGCCTTGCAGTGCCTGTGACGCAGGGCAGAAGGACAGGGGACAGCAGCACGCAGGCTGGATCCTAGTAGATGATCAGCTTAAACCTGTTCCTAGAATAAAATAAGCTGCTCCAATAGGTGAGTTTTAATGGCATCAGGTCGATATCGTTAATGGGACCTTTGGAAGCATGACTCTGAGGGGCCAGGTGGGGTTTTCACACTCATAACTCACTTCCCTGTGCCAATAAAGCTTTCAAGTATTGACGGACCCTTGGGGGCCTGATAGGTCGTGTGACAAGGCTGCGGAGGAGCAGATAATTGAATGGAGATGTCCTGTGACTCAGCCTGAAACTGCGACTGCTGCAGTGTCCGTGTGTCCGTCTGTGGCTGATAATGCTGGGGAAAAACCTACAGTTGAGATAGCGGAGTCTATATGCAGTTTGTATGAGGAATTAGGATTGCGTATATATTCTTTTTATCTCTAAGCAGTGATAGGAAAAGCTGATCATCAGGCTTTGTTAATTCTGGGGAGAACTAACCGAGAAGGGTGAGACACGAGAGAACTCAGGATTGTGGAAAGTTAAAGAAAATAATCCACAGGAATGAGAAATGTCAGGAATACGTTTGTCCTTCTGCTTCACTGCCTCCAGAATTCTTTTCTCCTTGAAGTTTCTTGCTTCTTTTTCTGGAAGTCACGGAGGGGGGAGTTAAAAAAGAAAGAGAGATAAAAGAACACAGCTAGGAGAATAATAATAAAAAAAATCCATTTTATGTATCAGCTGAGCAGGTGTTTATCACTAATATCACCTTCCCTTGAATATCACCTACTGTGGTGCTAACTGACTGACCCTCACGGAGCTGTGCTGTCACAGTGGTGTGATGGAGAGTCAGAGGTCCTTTTATCCCCCCGGCACCTGGGGAAGAGAGATACCGCTGGTCTGTCTCTCACCTCAGATGAGTTCATCCCTGGCAAGCCACAGTGCAAATATTTTGAGGACAATGGGAGAAGAGGAAAGGCATGGTGGCTGAAAGTGAAGGAGGCTCTTTAATGCTGATGAAATCTAAAAGGAGACATAGTTTTTATAGGAACATAGAAATTGCTAGACTGGAACAGAACTGTGCTTCATATTGTTAAATATCCTTTTTTAGTACTGGCTGCTTCCAGAAGCAGTGGAAGGAAGCTTGCCCCAAGGGGTGATTCTTCTAACCCTCAAACATAGGGAGTTAGCCAGTGCCTTGCAGCGTGAAGGGTTTACATGCCATCCAAAATCTCAAAATCTTTGGTTTTTTTTTTTTTTAAAACCTTATTGTTGTAATTCTAGCTATTCATTCTCTCTATAAATGTCTGATCCTTCTCTCAATCTTACTGAGGTTTTCACTGCAACAATACCTAGTGGTAATGATTTACCCATGCTAATTGTGCATTTTACAGAGGAAAACATATTGTTCGTAGCTTTAAATGGAGTGATTTTTCGGTTTAATTGAACCTATGTCTCCGTATCCCTGGGGCAGGCTTGCAATTTAGTTCTTCCTCCCCCCCGAGACACAGAGGCACTTTCTCAAGCCCAGCAACAGTCACCTGTTGAAATGTTTTTCAGGTTCTTTCCCTCTTGTTAGTTCCATTTAAATTTGAGCCTCTCTGCAGATGAAGCTTTGCAAAACGAAATAGCTCTCTTTGCTTGTCGAAAGACTGAAAAAGGCTTTGTTGTTTGTTGATATTTCCTGACAGTTTTTCAGAATTCCTTGCTGCTCTGCAGCTGTTAAATTTGTTGTCTCAGCTGTGAGGATTACTCTAGCTTTGCTTGAGCTGCATTTTCTCACCATTCATCAAACTTCTGGTGATGCGCAGAAAGATCCATCAACACCAAAGCCACCTCCAAACTAGCAGTTGGGTAAATGTCTGCCTGCCGATTGCATGGATAAGATTGAAGTTGCTGCCAATTTTTAAAGGGTGTTTGTGGTTTCTCAGTGAGCTTGCAAACGATGGCGTAGGGGTTTTTGCAGCAGAAGTAAATGGAGGTTGCATCAGGATAAAGCACGCGCTGGGGTTTTTGAAAACCTGGTCCTGGCACTGCCCTGCAGGACTGCGGAGCGAAGTGCCAGTGCAGCTGGAGATGCTGCGCCCTGTCTGGCTGGGATGCAGCCCATCTCCAGGGCTCCCCAGCTTGCTGAGGCCAGATGTGGCAGGGCAGGTGGCAAACAGGTTTTGCAGGGTGGTGGTATCTCTGGAAGTGTGAGCAGAAATAGCAGTGCAGCTGGATTTCTTGAGTGTTCGTGGCAGATTGGGCAGAGGGAACAGGAGGGTGCACAGAGATGTCTTCACTAGCAGTGTGGCAGCTTGAGGAGAGTTTTATTCTGTGATTTAACCTTTTATTCTGCCTGTTGGCTTTTGCTGTATTGTCTAAGAATTTTTCTGCAAAAACCTCAAACTATCGGGAAGATGCGGTGCTAGCAACGAAGAAGAGTACCATCTCACACAGTCATTAAAAATGTATAAGTAGTTTCAGAAGCAAGTTGCTTCCTCTGAGAAGCAAATCGTCCATAATTCTGCTTGGTATTTAGAGACTTTTATCTCCAGAGAGAACTCAAAACTGTTCAGTATAGTCTTGATTTATTTTATTCTCTTGAGTTTTCAGAGCTAAAGATAAAAAAGAACTTAACAGAAAAAGAATTACGTACTTGTGCTGTGCAGAGAGAAGCCAGGAGCCAGCTCATGCTCCACCAGCTATTCAGCAATTCACATACCACCCTGAAGGAGCCAGCCTGCTCCTTTTGGGGCTACCAGATTCAGACAGCTTTATAAACAGCTGTCTGACAACCAGGCTCACTTGCTATCATAGCACCATTAATGCAAGAGCTGTAAATGTATAGGCTGACCTGTTCTTGGTGGAAACTTCAGCAAAGGAAGCTGGTTTGATTCATTTCCAGCAAACTGTGGTGAGGATGAGTCTGGGGTAAGTCATCTTCACATGTGCAAGAATTAGTGCAGCAAGTTGCTAAATATCCTTGTTCTCTTAAGTGTTTTCTTGGCTTCTAAGGCTTTCTACCTTGTGTTGCGTGAGAGAGGAATGTTGTCTTCCCTTCCCTCTCTGTGGAATTCTGGGCTGCACTGGAGTCGATACCTCGTGATTCATTGCTGCAAGCGTGTGTTACGGCTTCTCCTGGGGAGATGAGAGAGACACAGATCCACCTTGCAGCTGTAAGGAAGCAAAAGCTGTTGGAAGGATGCCTAGCTCAGCGAGGCAAAAATTACTTTACAACAAAGGGGTTTGAAAGGTCTTTACCACCCTTTCGTGCCTGAATTTAGAGGGTAGGAGGCTGGAGGAACTTGGGGACTAGGGAGAGCTGTTGGACTGAAATACCTCTTTGTTCCAAGTAGAAACCTTGATGTTAAGCTAGGAAGAAAAATCCACTCTTTTCCTACGTCTTGAATTCCAGTGTCTGTTCCCACTGCTCCTGAGGCCAGGTGTGATGGTGGGGAAGCGTCCTTGTGTTCTGCTCCTTGGGTGTTTTGCAAGCACCTCCATCAACCAAACGGTCTATGGGTACAGGTTGTAGGAGCCTGTGTAGTTCTGCTGTTTGGTGAACCCCAAGGTGTATTTCTATTGCTGCCAGCTGTTCCCTGGATTCGTGATCGAAAATCAAAAGTACTGGGAAGCTGTTCTTAGCAGTGGGTAATGCGTTAGGTGAAGGCAGCATCCCTCTGTGCTCTGTGTTCTAGGTAATTACAACCCTGCTGCTCACGTAGCAGAGCACAGCGGGTGCCCTGTGTTTATTATTTAGCTTTGCTATTAACTCTAAGCTGGTGATGCAAGTGCAGCTGCTTCTCTAGGAATCTCGTAACTCACCTCTTCACCAGACCAGGCTGCAAACAGGAGAGGTGGCCTGGAGGTCTGTCCCTTGGAGCTGAAAATCACGGGACCCTTTCCCAGGCTTTGGCTGTTTTGGAGTGGTTACCCTAGTGCAGCTTGTCTTTGCAGAGTCTAAAATGTAGGGGTTCTGTAGGGGCTGGAGATGCCCCTGGCTCCTGGTCTGGCTGTGCAGGGGAGGCTTGGGAGGAGGTGTGTGTGTGTCCCTGTGTGTGACTTCAGTGCTGCAAGCGCTGGTTCCACAGCCTGGGCTGTAATACCGGTGTGAGTAAATTTGATGTGATCCTGCTGTTTTGTCAATAACTTGGAAAGTTTTGAGATAACGGCTTCAAACTGCTCAAATGATATGTTGCTCCACAATCTGGCTCTGCTGCTGCCAATGCTTCTGAGTAACCAATTTACCATGTGCTTAACCTTTTAGGGCTTTTCCTGCCTGGGCTTTACTCTATAACTCCCACTGAAAAAAAGAGAAAATTGCCATTGCCCTTCTCAGAGGTGGCTAATGATTTCCAGGTGGGTTTTGGCAGCTTCTGCTTTTTAAAAATGTGTTGAGCACTCAACTTCTGGAATCAGGATGCTCTTCCAGTGTCCAGTGGACACTTGAGCATGGGATCCCTACAGTTTCTTGAAACTGAGAGAATTGGGACTCAGAAGGCAGGGCTGCTGGTGGGAGCTTCCCAAGGGAGATGTGATCCAGAAAGACATCAAGGCGCAGGGAGCGGAGATGTGCGGCGGCTCCCTGCTCAGCCCCTGCGTTACCTTCATTTCTGTGGCCACATCTCAGTATTTCTTCTACCTCCCTTTGCTGTCTGTAAAAAGGGGATAGCCCCTCCGGGGTGTGCTGAGAGGAGATGAAGGAAGTCTAAATGTAATCTAAAAATAGCTGAATTTTAAAATTGCAAGTAAAAAAAGCTTTGTCTTTCTTGAACAAAACTCCTGGTAACTTCAAAGGCAGATTAAAGACTTTGCCTGTGTCAGGACTTCAATATTTGGCCCAAGAACTAGACAAATGAAAGTGTGAGAATGTTTGCCAGAAAATTGGAGAAGGGAGAGATAAGGTAACAGATGAAATACTCAAAGTCAGCATATAAGGACATTGCTGCCTGTGGAGATAATTTTATCAACTTGAGGGACAAGTATTTCTCCTGTAAAGTAAAATCTACCCTCTATGCAGCTGTTTAAAATGGTATTTGTTAAAAACTTGTTAAACTGTGCCACGAGAGTCTGCTGTGAGACAACCAGGGCCAACATCTGTACTAATGATAGGTTTGTGGATCTCCACTCACTGCTCTTTGTTTCGATGATGTTTGGACTTTGAAAGTTGGACCTCTTTGTGTTGGGGCAATGTCACCTTGTAAGAGGAGAGGAAAAAAAAAAAAAAGTCCTGCTCTTGGTCTTGTCCTGAATCCTCTTGCTCAGGACGGGGAGGGAAGGAGGTGGTGACTGTCATTGGGGCTGGAGCAGTCCAAAGAATTGGTTTCTAGTTTGGTGACCAAAGTGATTCTCTGTCTCCAACTCCCATCCCTCAATTATGTCTTGGTATGAAAATGTTTTGTCGTATCCTGAAACCAGAACTCAGTATTGTATTTTAAGTTGCAGGCTGCTTTGAGTAAAAAAAAAAAAAAGGAAGAGGGGAAGAGAAATTAGAGATGTGACACAATATTGATTTCCACTTGTTTTTGTGGAACTGCTAAAAATGCCAAGATGAAATATTTGGACTTTTCCTTGTATTTCTTTTCCATTTTTTGTTAGAAGCTCTTCGCCCAGTTTGACTCCAAATCCTGAATAATTCATAGTCTGTAAATAGCTTCCTCCTCCTCCTCCTTTGGTAAATAGACTCTTTGTCCCAAGTGCTTGGCAAGCGTGAAGCGGTGTCATCCTGCTGCGTCGCTGGTTCGGGAGCAGAGGTGCTCACGGTGCCGTGTGTTCCCTCTCTGCAGAGTTATGTCATGCCCAGACCACCAAAGGGCTCCATGAGGATTTATAGAAGATGCCCCGT
This sequence comes from Pterocles gutturalis, assembly GCF_000699245.1. Taxonomy (NCBI): domain Eukaryota; kingdom Metazoa; phylum Chordata; class Aves; order Pterocliformes; family Pteroclidae; genus Pterocles; species Pterocles gutturalis. The sequence continues at coordinate 82,530 of NW_010133241.1, read as the reverse complement.
GTCTTGGCGCCTCTGGTGCTCCTTCTGCTGTGGCTGATGAGGATGGCTGCCAGCCCCCATTCCCTGAGGATCGGTGAGTACAAAGGTTGCTCTGACCTGCCTTTAGCCAGCCTTCCGCTCATTGTGCTTGGACGAGGAAAGCCAAGCCTTGCTGTGGTGGCTGGGCTCCCTGTGCTGCTGGTGTGCTCCCCATTCACATGGGGCAGAGGCACTTGCTGAGCTGCAATGTCCCACCTGTGTTTTGGAAATGTTCTCTCCTTGATCTTGTGAATTAAATGGTTTATGGTGAGAGTACATATTTGCATTGATTTTTATGGTGGTAATGGTTACCTGATGGGAATCTCTTTCAGGACAGGTTTGAAGTGAAAGCTGCTCCTCAAAGAGGCACTGAGGAATGAAACTTGCTCCCCTCCTATGCCCTACCCTTCTTGATGCTCTCCTAAGCTCCACACAAAAGGAGAGAGTTTTTGGTCACAAATTTATTTGTCCTCACATTGATGAGCAAGGAGGCTTTGAGCCCAAACTGAACCTAGTCAAGTGGTGCCACAAGGATGTTAATAACTCCAAACCTCTCCATTTGTAGCAGAGACCTATGCATTCAGTCTCCTCTGGGCTTTAGTAAAAGGTGTTCAGGAAGAGGCACCGTCATCTTCGCTTGCTGCCTGTGCGGATTAGGGAAAAGAAATGCATCCAGAAACCTTGTAAGGAAACTTGCTTCATGGTATTGACACTTTGCTCTGCTGTTTAGAAAGGAAACTGCTTTTTCTGACTGTTGTCTCTGGAGCTACGAGCTGGTTTTATTAACTATTTGTTGCAGATAAGCAGCTAATCTATTCCTGTCCCCATTTGCAACTTTCACAGGTGACACTTGAAGTAAAATTACTTCTCCCCTCTGCTAGTGGAGCACGGAGCAGCTCAGAAATATAGCAAGGGAGGGTCTGTGCTGGCAGGAGCCTGGGAAGGGTGGCTGGGTGTTTTATATCCCCAGCATCTGTGATTCATGTGGAGCACTCATGCTGCATAGTCTTGGCTCTGCAGACTGCATTTCATGTCGATTGGCAGGTCCTCCACTTGAGGCAGCAGATGGTGATGGGGATGGACAGTGTATTATCAGCACGCTGAAGGGGAAAGATCCTTCATCGCCCCTTGTGCCCCAGCCACCTCCTTCTGCAGGGAAAGTACTGCAGGTGCTGGGGAGTGTGAGGGGAAGGGGAGCTCCCCCAGCAGCACGTGTAGCAGCACTGGGCTGCAAACCAGTCCGGGAACTGGTGCAGTTGTCCACCTCCACAGTGCAACCCAGGGTGACATGGGAAGGACAGGCTGGAAGAAGTTGGGATGTTTGTGCTGGTGAGCAAAAGCGGTGGTGGTGGAAAATCTGCCTCCTTCCATCTGTCCAAAAACCAGTTTTATCTTCTGTGCCTGCTATCTGCTGCTGGGTAAAGGAGATCTTGACACACTGCTGGGGCCTGAAGGCATATCCATAGTATAAATTCCTCATGCTTGAACACGCTCATGGTTCACATGTCCAGGTCCCACTGTGTCGTACAGGTACACACTGTATGTGAATCGCTGAGCACGTGCTGGTTGAGCATAAGCCTCTCCTTATCGTCGTGGGCCTGCAAAGGCTGAGGGCTGCAGTGCTGGTGGTTAGGCTGCTGTGCAGAGTCACCCAGCAAGCGTCTGCCAGTGCTTTGATCTCCATCCCTGAGACTGCTCCACCAGTCATTTCTAACTCTCTCTCACTGAGGTCATGCTCCCTTGGACCCGTCTCTCCAGTTTTAAAATCCTCCTGCATTTAGAAATACTTGGCTTTTGAATTCCCTTTGCAAAAATAATGAAGCTGGTCCAGACACAGCTGCTCTTAAAACTTACAGCATCGCTGCCTAGTCTAGGGTGGAAATGCTGATTTCCTTAGGCAGTGCAAATCCGTGTGTTGAATCCCCTCCTAGGACTGAAGGATGCTGCAAAGGCAATGTGGAAGTCAAGACTGTGAAGAAGGGGCACTGTTGTTGAGGGAACGGGAAGGAGCTTTGCCAATCCTCCTAAAAGGCACTGGAGGTTGTGGCTTCTGTGCCAGAAAGCGTTAAATGTGAGAGTGGCCAGAGACCCTGCAGTCAAGTCACAGGTGTCTCCAGTCACCTCCTGCCTCTTGGGAATGGGACACCAGCAGTCCTGACCTTGGACTGGGCTGACTCCTGCATGTGAGCCTAAAGCAAGAATTTACTGAGGGGGGGAAGCTCAGGTCGGTATGTTAGTACGTATCTACTGCATTTGCTTTGCTCTTGGCCACGGAGCTAACTTGTCTGAAAACGGTGTGTGAAGCAGATGGGCAAAGAGCCAAGGAGGGGTTTGGGGTTTTGGCTTTGTTTCTTCAAGACACAGTTTTATTTTAACAATATAGCCAGCAAAAAAGTTAATAAAAATAAAGTACAAAATAAAAGGAGAGAAAAAATATTACTAGCAGCTCTGAAATCATTCCCAAATGCATGCTTTTGGCAAGGCAGGGAGATACGGTATCTAGCAACGTAAATCAATGCATTGCTTAGGAAAGGAAAGCAGACCAGCATGAGCATTTAAATATTCAAAGAAAATGCAAGCTAACATTTAAAATAATTCTGAAAGCCATCTGGTAAAGGGTGCACTCAAATGCACAGTTATATGATTAGTAACGTGAGGTGAACATAGGCAATGCCATGTCTGGTTTCTTCACCGAGTGGCTAGAAGAGATTATTGCCGGCTGCACTTGGCTCCCAGGGTGGGAGGTGGCATGGTGGTGCTGAGTCAGGGGTGCTTGGCTTGGCTTTTAAAGTAAGCACTGAGCTTCCATGCTGCTGCTTTCTTGGGGTTTGGGGTGGATCTTGGCCCTGATATTTCTCAGTGGAGTTTCTAGGCAGCAGATCACTTAATTTTAGAGCACACAGTGACAGGAAGTTTTGCCAGCCTGGACAGAACCAGCAATGAGTGTTGCATTGCAGTGAGCTTTAGAAGCATGCAAAAAAGTGACCAGAATATAGGCTACAGGGTGACCTTCCTCCTGTGCCTTTGGCACGCATAGGAACAATCTGTAGACTATCATATACTATATTTCTTTTGTTGACACACAGGAAGAAATGTTGGTGCAAACCTTGTTTTCAGCCTTAAACTCTGTGTGTTCCCTTCTGATCCCATCCTGGAGAAAGTCTCCTGGGTCATATTGTTCTGGAGACCTTTGTAGAGAAAAACACTGACCCACATACTTTATTGAAATAGTGTCTTTTTTTCTGAGAGCGTCTTTTGTTTATCAGTCAGCTCACCTGGTCTGTCTTGGTGAGTATTATCTCCATAGATTCTGAAACATTGATTGTGATCAGAGGATGGAGAAGCAGGCAGGAATGGGTATGTTCTCGGGTTTTGAAGAGCTCCAGGAGGTATGGAAGGAATTGCCTCAAGACGTCCTGTGTCCCTTGGAAGAGACAATATTTGTCCTACCAAAATCTCCTGGGAGCAAAACCCAATAGCTGGTGCTTGCCCAACACGTACTCTCTTGCATCCATCCACGCGGAAAGCATGGAAGATATCGACCCATTCCTGCCCGCCCCAGCGGCAGGCAAGGGGGATGGCTGGTGCAGCACAATGTGGGCCAGCACCTCCCCTTGCTCTGCTTTCCTGCGACATATGCTGGCTGTAGAAGTAACTCTGGTTTTGTTTGTTGTTTGTTCACTCATGCTCAATAAAGTGTCAGGAAATTTACTTGAGTTATTTACGGAGTTATTTACTTGGTCTTATAGAGCAGACCGTCAGAGCCCTAAATTGGTATTCTCTTGCTAGATTCATTGGGTGTACTAACAGCTCATTTAAAATTCATATACAAGCCAAAGTTGTGGTTTATGCACAGCATTGCCCTAACTAGCAGTATGCTCAGTAGCACTGACATACGACGTACTGACAAAACCCTTGCAAGGCTTCCTTCAGCCCTGCAGCTCTTTAAAGTGCTCTTTTCCATAATTGCCTCTGTCTACACAAACCCCTCCCCTCCCTCTGCCTCACAACTCTGCAAGCTTTATGCAAAAGGGTAGACGGAGCCTCTAGCATTAAGGGTATTTTTTTTTGTGTGTGAAATGCCATACCGGGTGAACATGCATCCGCCACCTGCTCAGCTGCCCACTGCAGCAGCCTGCACTGCTGTCCCCATGCTTCTGGTAGGGTTTCAGCCACCAGAGAAGCAATGTGTGACCAAAGTCTCCACAAATCCAAACTAATGGTGGGCTGTCACTAGAAATGCAAGCCTGGGAAAATTTGTCCTTGTTTCTAGGCATGTTTGCAAAAGTCTGGAATGCCTAAAGGGCAGTGAATCTCTTACATCTGCTCTGGTCATGGAACTATAATGTCAATAAAATGTTGTTGGGTTCCCCCAGAGCATGTGGAGTCGTGGGAAAGCACTGGTGTTTAGCTGTGCATGCTGAAGTAGGTGGGAAGAGGTGGATGGGAGACACACATCCAGCTTTTTCTGCATCGCTGTGATTGTATGGTGCCCCTCTGTTCCCTGCCTACCACCCTGTCACAGACCTGTATAGCAGAGCATCATTGGTGTGCCCTTGCATCCCTGCGTAATTACCCTCCCCAGGTGCTTATGATACTAAGCCGCTTGTGGGGTGAGCTAGAGGCCCCATAGCTGCACGCTGTGCTTCTGCCCCATTTATGCATTGGTGTGGCTGAGCTGGAGGGCTGAAGCAAGGCAGCAGCACGGAGCATTAGAAACGTGTAAGGCAAAAATGAGTGAATGGCAATGAACAGAAGTGTGGACCATTTAGTTCAGCTTCCCCAGCTCCCAGAGGATATATATAATTCTCCTAAAGGCACTGCAGAGAAGATCCCACAAGGCAGTATGTTATTTAACGGTACCATTTTAAAAGGTGATAGTGCCACCAATGATGAAGGTGCAGTCAGTCCCCTGGACTCTGTAAGAGAAAAACGGCAGTGTCAGCCCCCATGGGCAGGTACAAATGCTTCCTCCTGGGGAGTGGTCTGAGATGGGGAGAAACACGACTGTGCCCTTTACAGCAGGTGGGGGGAACTGTGGCTTTATGGTGGGTTGGCTTGTGCCACCCCCAGTACCCCCATATCCCGAGGGCAGCTTGCTGAGCCAGCTTGAAACTCCACTTCTCTTGCCAGAGGAGCAAGTTTAACTCAGACAGACAAAGCACACACTCTTTAGACAGTGCTGCTTTATGGTATGTCCAAGGCCTTTGCGGATAACACCAATGCAGCTGCAATAAACTGCTGTCCAGCAGTCAGCTCTTCCCCAGCAGAGCAAGGGCTTGACCCGGTCTTTGAGGCTGCTGCGGTCAGCTGAAAGCAGAGAAACCATCTCCCAGTCTCACATGGTGGTGCTGTTGCTGGAAAACTTTTCCACTAGTAATTACAGTTAGTGTTTAAGAAAACAAAGCCTCTGCTAGGGGCTGGGGGACTCTGTCTCTAGACACCGTGGGAGCAGAGGCGCTGGGTGCTGCCTGCGCAGGAGGGGACACAGCTAATGACTCCTCGCCAGGAGGCAGCGGACCCCGGGGGAAGAACCGGGCTGGGAATAAAGCAGGTTGTTGAGACATGTGTGATTAGCTGTCTTCTTTGTGCATGGACCTAACTGTTTTCAAAGGGTTAAAAATAATCCTTAAAAATCCTTAAAAAGAAACGGTTGCGAGCTGCAGAGCCCCAGTGCCCACGTGCTGGGGGACAGCAGCGCTGGTCGGAGGTACGCTGTTCAGTCCCGTTGTGTTGGACTGCGGTGATAGCAGCCTGGCTGCTCTGTAGCTGCTCTGAGGGTCAGGTCCAGGGGTACCTGCTGGGCACCAGGGACAATGGAGGAGTTAGCTGTTTGCAAAATGTTTGCATGGCTGCTCTGTAGCTGCTCTGAGGGTCAGGTTCAGGGGTACCTGCTGGGCACCAGGGACAACGGAGAAGTTAGCGGTTTGCAAAATGTTTGCATCCTGCATCCAGAGAAATAAGCATGGCTGGAGGGCTGGCCCCATGCTGCGGTGGCAGGAGCAGGTGTGGGCTGCAGCTAGGTTGACACTAAATGTGGGTGGATGTTGGGGTTCTAGTCCCTAAGTCAAGCTAGAGGCTTGCCCAGGGGTGCCTCATGGCTCCCCTAAAGCCCAGCAATAGCTGCTTATCTCCTGGAGACCTGACCTGGGATGTGGCCCCTGGAGCTGGGAAGTGCTGCTGGGTGCCTGGGCTTCAGTCCTCTGCTCGATTCATGCCTCACTGGGCTCATTTTTGGCATCTTTATGTAGGGTTTGGCCTGGACTGATTTTATTTTATTTTTTTGTTAAAAGGCTTTCACATTTCATTCAGGATTTTTCTAGTCCCTGAGAGTCTAAAGAAATAGAGAACTGTGCAGGAGGAGGAGGGGGAGGTCATGCATGACTTCCTAAATTTGCCTGGCTGAAACAATATTAATATTTTCCCCAGTATTAAAAAGGCCCAGTTAAGTTCATTAAGGTGAAGTAGATTCATAGTTATTTGTCATTTGCTGCTGAAGAATGATGAGAGGTAGAGAAAAAATACAATATTCATTAACTATTTGCCCTTTTAATTTTGTTTTCATTATTCTTCTAGGAGAGTGATATTTTATTTATGTTTTCTGAGTTACGTGCGTAAATCTTTATTTCTATCCAAAAGTCACTGGTATAGATGCCAGGCCCTTTCAGCAACGCCTTATCCAGATTTGCCCTTTGATTCTTTGTAGTTCTCCCCAGGTACTGCTGTGTTACCGTGCTAGGAAGAGTGGCTAACAGTGCCCCATCTCCTGGCCATACCTTCCCTGTCCTGAGTGGTCTTGTAAAGGCGACTGATCCGTGGAAGCTACTTCCAGGATAAAAGGAGCCTTTTTTTTTTTTTCACCAAAAGGCAACTGAAGCTGTTCAAAGAGGAGCTGCATGCTGCTGGTGACTGCTGCGGTCTCTTGTCTAACCTGTTCTCTGAAATGATCAGGTGAAAAGTGGTTTTCTTGAATGTTTTTGATGTCGGACACTAGGCAGAGCGTTCAGGCTCCCAGCACGCGTGCTGGGGTTGGTATCTGAGGAGAACGTGGTCGCTGGGTGGTCACCGTGTGCTGGCAGGGTTTTGCACGCTGTTCCCACTGGCTCTGTGAACGGGAGTTTTCCTGGGGGATGCGCTGGGCGGCTTCTCTGCCTGCAGAGGCAGGAGGCTCATTAGCACCAGCCAAGTGCGAGTGAAAGCTGTGGGAAGAAAGCGAGCGCTTCCGAGCGAGGAGCCCTGGGAGAAAACGAGAGGGAATCAGGTTGAGCCGCAGGAGAGTACTTGTGTGGTACTTGAGGGATGCAGAAGTCCTGCATCCCTGCTTCATCTTGCTTTGATTTTAAACAGCCAGGGGTCTATTTGGCATACTGACAGAACTGGATACCAGAGAGGGAGGGACTGGTGGCAAAGTGGGGTGACCTGCTCTGCTGTTGATGGCTCTGCAGGTGAAAGTGACCCTGACATGTGCCAGGCAGCCCTGTGCCCGTGAGGCTGCTCCGCTCGCCTGTGTCCCGGGTGGGCAGTGCCCCTTGCCTCGCCTGGGACAGAGGGGTGGGGGGGTGTTTGTCTCTCCAGGCTGCGGTTTTGCCACATAAAGTGTAATAAGCTCCTGGTCTACAGCTAAGGAACCCAGCACTAGGATAATATGAATAATAAATAATAAGCAGATTTATATCTTAGATCAATGCTATAGGGCATGGAGTGAGGAGAGGTGTGGATTCAGCGAGACAGACCACCTCTTTATGTGTTTTGCACCTCTATGGCAGAGTTATTTTTACTGATCTGATCCTGTTCATTAATGTCTGAGAGGCAGGCTACATTGTACATCCCAAGAGACCTTAAGCTTTGTTTTGATCCATTATATATCCACATACATGTTATATAGGTATAGATGTCTCTCTGCAGAGCGTCTGGATGGGAAAGCGAGCTGGTAGTTATGGAAAAGAGCCATGTCGCTCAAGTAGCAAATCAGCAGAGAGCTCTGTTTTTTCATTCGCTTGTTTAATGACAGTTATTTGCTCACCCGCACAGGTAGAGCTGCGGTGTGCCTGGGCACTGCAGCCAGCTGCTGCCCCGTGTCGTACTGCTGTGTACATCTGGAGCGTGACTGGGTTCAAAGTAGGTGCTAATTCAGCAGGCAGAGGAAAATCTGCTTTAAGGAGAGGAGCCAGGGAGAGAGGGGCTGCTCACTGGAAAGGTCGTGCGTGTGTATGTATCTCTATACCTATATGTCCATGTATCTGTCTTACATACACAGTAAGGGCAGAGACAGATAGGTGCATGTATGGAGTTTTGCTTCAGATGTCTGATTTTTTACTTTTGCTCTTGAACGTTGAAGATTTTCCCTGAGCCAAGGACCGGGATCTGAAAATCATGTAACCTGTTTTATATTTAAATCCTGTTACTGGCCTGGGGCAGCACTTTGTGTGTTTAGCTGCTGAGCCGTTTTTAATACAGATCCTTTTGTTTCCTAAAGTTAGACATAGCAAGAGCTAGTCTGTCATTTCTTTCATTATTTTTTCATATATATATATGAATAAAAAAGTCAATTATATGAATGAAAGATGCTTGGTCCCCTGCCTAAACAGCTGCCAAAATTAATTCCAACTCTGAGCCAAACTCAGCAAAGCTGGAATTTCTGCAGAAAGCTCCAATGCGGCATGAGATAGGCTTGTGCATTCGTCTGCTTTACAGATCACTGCTGCCCAGCCTGTCGCCTTTGGCATCCATGTGGGCAGTTGAGAAAGGATCGATTTCACACACTCTGTGTTGAGCTTGGCTTCACTGCAGAATAAGTCTGAATTAAATATCCTTAGCAGACCCTTGCTGGAGTTAGTACCATCACACTGCAAAGTGATGCTCACTTGATAGAGAGCAGCTGCCTTGGCAGCTCAGAGCACCTGAAAACTTAGTGCCAGCATCAGCAGTACTTGGAGCTTCAAATGTGTTCCTCCCCATGGACCAATTCACTTGCATTGAAAGAACTACCTGAACTGAACAGGAGATTGGATGTGGACAGGAGCTGGGGTAAGTTACAAAATTTGAATAAACATGCAGGGGAAGCAAGCCCTCCATCCAGGCAGCAGCTGCTAGTGTGGGAGTTAGAAGGCTGACTACTGAGCACAGGTACCTGTGAATGGGTGGCTGAAGAGCATGGCTGCTTGCTTTTCGGGAGATGCGTATCTGTAGTGACCGTAACTAGTGATTTGAAAGTCGTTTTCAGGAAGTGAGGTGGAGGATAGCCTTGCAAATGAAGGCAGTAGCCCAGGTTTCTGAAGGTGAGTTGAGATAAAACCAAAGGCATTACCTGTGAGCTATTCTAACCTTTCTGAGAAGACAAGCTGGAGGATGGCAGATGGGAGAAGAGAGACAGCAAGGCAACTCCAGCCTGTAACAGCCTGTTGGAGCAGAACTGAGATCCTGACAATGAGGTAGGGTTTCTTTCTGTTTGAAGTGATACGCCTTGCGCTCAGAGGTTTATTCCTTGTTCTCCTGCTGTGTAATTCTTTGCAAGGTCGCTTGTCCTTGCTCTGTGTATGGGTGGACTGCAAGCTCAGGGGCCAGCTCTCCTGGATGCAAGGTGTGCAGCGCTCAGCTCAGCGAGGTGTTAAAGCCTTCCTGCTGGCGTTAGGCACTGCGGGGCTGTTGGGCAGCCTTCCCAGAGAAGGTGCATTTGACCTGAAAGGGCACTTATCTCAAGTGCCCCTCTGCAGCTAATTGCTTGCGGCTCAGTTTAAGATAAACACTGCACTGTAAAGCTAAAAGCCCGAATTGTCCTGGCTTGGATTCAGAAGCTCTAGCACTTGATATCCAGATGTTTCGAGCCTATAGCATTTGAAAAAGTCCCAACCCCAGAAGCAGAGAACTGCTGACAACGCACCTCTGTGTCAGCATAGAGGTGGACTTGAGCATGGAGTGAGAGGGGAGAAGAGGGGTATCTGCAGTGGGGGAGCAGCTCAGCCTCTGCTTGCCGGCTGTGCCTTGACCCCTGACAAATGAAGGCTGCAGGAAGGGGTGGCTTGTTTTCCCAAAGACACCACTAGTGAATTTCTCTTGCACCTCTAGATGCTGTAGGGGTTTGGAGAGTCTAAATGGAACTTTATGTGAAAATTATGGCTGAATGTCAATTCTGCTGTCGAAGCTAATTTGGGAGCCAGAAAGTGCTAAAAGAATTAAGATTGTTAAATGGAAATAAGTCTACTTGGTTGAGATGAAATAGGGTTTAAATGAGTGAAATTATCTGTGGATTACTCTTGTTAGAATTCTGCCTTATTAAATAAACTGAGTTTTAATCTGCTGCAGAGATTCCTGAAAGAAAAGCTTAGCCTAGAGGGGTACATGTATGTGATGAAGGGGAAGGACTGGCTGTGCTCTCAGCCTCCAGAATGAAGCTGCAATTGTCAAGAGGAGGTAATAGTTTGCCCAGGAGTGCGTTGTACTTCCATGAGGATCTTGTTTGCTGCTCAATGAGTGGTTTGATCTTTGTTCAAGCTTCTTAGGTAGTTCCTCTCTTTTGCTGGCAGAATAGGAGGCTGCTGCTTCTGGTTAGGCAATAACACTTCTGGGTACCGCGTGTCCCCGGGGAGCATTTCTAGCTCAGGGCCATGCAGCACTTCGTGCTTCCTGAGGTGAAAGTAGTCAGACCTCTCCCTGAGCCCTGGAAGCGAGCGCTGCAAAGGAGCAGACTCTCGCTGTATGTAGGAGTGAAAGAGAGTGCTGGAACGAGAGAGAGGGCTGCAATTTCATTGCAAAGAGAGAGTCTGGTCATTATTAATGGGCGCTGATTATCTGTTGCAGAAGAGCAACCAGGTATGCTTAGCTAACTTTAGCTGGCCGCCTGGCTTACTGCAGATGTCACCTGTCATCTCACATGGGCTTCTGACCCGTCTCTCTTTAGTGACAGTTGTGAAAGCATAACTGCTCCAGATGCTTCCAAAATTGTCCACGGAGGGAAGAACCTGGTCTTAGTGCTAAGCAGTCATTTTTCAGCACTGTAGGACTCTGCTCTTGGCTGCTGGAGCTGGTACCTGAGCCCGGGAGCTTATGACACGCAGGAGGGACTCATGGCTTGGAGGGAAGGGTCTGAATGTGAGGTACAAAAGGCTAATGCACAAGGATGGATGGAGCTTGATTTTCCTCTCAGTTGTGTAACTCTGAGGTTTCAGAATATCTCATGTTCTGTACTTGGAAAATTCAAGAATTTTCAAGCTCTTTTCAAGCAGTTTTGGGTGAGAAATTGACTCCAGAGTCATTGGGGGGTTAGGAGTCTCAGATGGGATGCAGGAGATCCAGGATCAAACTCCAGCCCCTGTAGGAGTTTGTGGGTAACTCGTCTGGGTAATGCTCCTGTCTGTTCAAAGGAGGCTGTTTTCTCTAAATATTACGTCTTTGGTAGCCCTTGCTGTTATGGTTGTCAGGAGAGCTAATAACACTGGCTAGCAGGCGGAGCTGAGCCATTGCCTGCCAGAGCCTTCCCATACTACGTTTTTGTGTCTTTTCCTGGGACCCCTGTAGGAGTTTGTGGGTAACTCGTCTGGGTAATGCTCCTGTCTGTTCAAAGGAGGCTGTTTTCTCTAAATATTACGTCTTTGGTAGCCCTTGCTGTTATGGTTGTCAGGAGAGCTAATAACACTGGCTAGCAGGCGGAGCTGAGCCATTGCCTGCCAGAGCCTTCCCATACTACATTTTTGTGTCTTTTCCTGGGACTCTCTGTAAATGATGGAAGTTCTTGCATCTCATGCTGCTAAAATTGTGTTCGGGTAGGAAGTTAGAGCTGGGATAGCAGGAAGAAGGCAGGGAAGGGGCTCTGTTTGCCCATATATTTTTCTCTTGCTTTGGGGATTGCTGCTCACTACCCTGTGTTGTAGCACAGCGCAGAGTCACTGGAGCTGCTCTGTATGTGCTGTGTCCTCTGGAATTATTCCTGGTGTCATATCATAGAGGTGCAGGCCAGGATGAATGCCTGTGATCTAGCCTGAGGCACATCCCACATAAGCTTAAGACTTCTGTGATCTTCTTGCCAAGCCCAAGGGATAATGAAGTCTGAAAAGTTATAATGTAGTGTCAGCTTGGGTTTGTCTGAGGATCTCCACGTTTGTTACAGATTCTGCCCCCTTCCCAACCCTGATTTGTGGTTCTTCTGCTTGGCAAGAAGAATCTGCTAACCCATATCCGATAGGATCAGCTGCCCCATCTCACTGCTGGAGGGTTTTGGAGCCGCTGGCATCTTACAGAATGTGTGCTTACAGGTGCACATGTGTGCAGGCCATCGTGTTCAACAGCACGTTTGATGGCCACCACCTTGTACCAGAGCTGATTCACAGGCATCTAATTTTACCATGGCAGGATGCCCCTAATCATACTCCTTCATTCACCCTGCGGTGTGGTTTTCTGGTCGTGTTTAGCTGCCGCGCACATCTTCCCGTTTGACCAGCGGCAGAAGTCTGTTCTGCTGTTTGGCTTCGGCACTTCAGAACATTTTGTTCCACATCCCTTGCACAGGAGATAGCTTGGCAGTCGCAGACCTTTAGCGTTTATTATCTGTTGTTTTTCTATCCATTTCAGTGGCATGTGGAATTTTTTGGCGTGCTTGTTTCACTGGGGGGCCCTGGGAAGAGGTATTTTATTACTCCAGGCATGCTCTGAAATACTGTGATCACACAAGACAAAGCAAACGAACGGTTGAGTTGGCAATGAAATATCTTGCGGTACTTGTGCAAAGTGTTAGGTATCCCATACAATAGCCACCTGAGATGCCTCACCACCCTCAGTTGTGCTGCTTCACTTCAGAAGCTGGCATTGGGCTTCTGAGGCCAGGTGAGGCTATAGTGGCTTTGCCCAGGCAGCAAGCAGTGCCCTGGGCATTGCAGCTCTCAGCAGAGCTTGCCTCAAGGTCCCCAGCATGACCAGTCTTTGAGAGGTAATGCTATGGGATAGGTTCCTGCTGGGTCTCGCAGAGGAAAGCACTGTAGTTGTCCAGCTTGGTATGGGTGAGGGCCATTACCAGGGTAGGACAGTGGTCTAAGCACTTGGGTTTTGGAGCAGAAAGCTTGTTTTCATTGTAATGGCTGGGGCTGAAAAGCCTGTTCTTCTCCCGTGCATTTAAATCCCATGGAGCATCTCATTAGGAACAAGTGATGCCTCAGGCAAGGGGAGCTATAGAAACGTAATCTTTATTAAGCACCCTCAGTGGTCAGAGTTCCTTGATGAGCTCCAGAGTTCTATTTGCAAGCAGCTTGGGTTGTCATTTAGCAGGAAAGCACTTTGAATTCCCTCCCTTCCCCGTCTCTAGGTTACTGTTTTCTGTTTCTGTGTGTTTTCAGTCCCTACAGCCCTGCAAATACTGCTGGTAAAATTGTTGACACTGGGAAGAAAATGAATGGAAGAGACTGGGTGGGCATAGGTCAGGAACGTGCAGCTATGCTTGGAGAAGGGGATACAAGGTGCCTGCAGTGCATCATGAGTTGCTCTGAGCAGGATGTAAGCACAGCTGTTTGCATGGGAAGGGGTGTACAGAACCCACAGACTGATGTGGGAACATCTATGGGGAGTTCTGTCTCTGCTTCACTGCTGCATGCTTGGGGCAGGAATGGCCACTGGGAGAGCAGCGCGTCCTCTTGGAGCCATCCTCTCTGTGCTGGCACCTGCAGTAAGCTGCGTGGCTGATTGTCTTTCATCTCTGGACTTTGCAAGTTCTCCGCAGGTGATAGAAAATGAGCTATAAACTGTAAGCGAAAAGGCCAGTGAAAAACAAAATGAATTTAAAATAGCATCCTGCCAGATGTTTTGCTTTTCGTGGGATAGCTAGAGGGAGAAGGAATAAATAGCTCGGAAAAATGAAGCAAGACATGAGGTGTGAGCAGGAAGGTGTTGCACACCTCAGCTGCACGGCTGACCCTGACAGCTGTCTGAGGCTCTGCTGCTGCACAGTGCTGTGCGGGCTATGTGCAGATTGATGTGGTGGCAACCCCAGCCTCACCCTCTGCTTGAGTGATATCAGGTGAGTCCAAGAAGAAAAAGGGAGAAAGAGAGATTAGTCTGTGGCCACTGTACTTGGCTTTATGAAAAGGAAATGAAGTGATGGGAGGAGACTCAGAAGTTTGCCTGCATCTGTCTTGTCAAGCATGTGAAGCTGACACGATGGAGTCATTACAGGTTCCTGTGTAAATACAGGCTCTTCAGGTTCGTGTTTTTTTTTTTTTTTTTTTCTTTCTCTTCCATAACACATCTCATTTACTTAATAGCCTGTGATTGCTCTGGAGGAGTAGTCACTGTTTATCAAGTAAGAGCCTCTTGGTTGTGTCAGACAGCTCTAGAATTCGTGGTCCATAGGAGTTTTTTGGCATCAGAGTAAGTGCCTCTGCAAAGTGCAGCAGCAAAGAGGACTCAGCCCCTTGCACAGAGGTCTCTCGGCAGATGCTTTCAGTCCCCCAAGCTCTGCAGTGTGATGGGACTGTTTAGGAGGAAGACATTTCCCACGGCGCTGGGGGCAGCCGTGCATTGCTGGAGGTGGCTCTGAGCTGGTCATGGTCCCTCTGCTGTCTCTGCTTCTCGGTTCCCTCAGTGCCTGGCTCCTGTCCTTTTGGGTGGCAAACTGCAAGCGTCTTTGAGCAGAAGTTCGTGCACTAAGCATGCTTTTGAAAGATGTGTCCTCATGCTTAGGAAGTCCATTAAACTCAAGATTTGGTGGCTTGGTTTAGAAGAGCATTGGCTTTGAGAGTTTCCTCTCTTGCTACTGAAACAAGCCGCCTCTAGCGTGAAGCGTGCTTTCTAACACTGAAAGGTGAAGTGAGAACAAAAATAAAATAAACACAGTAAAACTGCAGAGGAAACACAAGAAAGAGCATCTGTGTGACTAACACCTGAAGCCCATCTGAAAAACAGTCATTTGCTGAATAGAGCTGTACACTTTTGTTTTAAATGTCCTGGCTCTATTCTTTGCTCTCCCTCACCCCCCTATCTGGAAGCAGTCCAGCATTATTCATGCTTGAAAAGGCAGAACTGGCTCTCTGTGCTGAGCTTCCCCGAGCTACAGCCAGCACCTGCAGGGAACCGTGCAACAGGTTCCTGTCTGCTTGCTTTTCCGCAGCCTTCCTAAGGGCGAGCAGAGCATCCTGCGTGCAGGAGCGCTGTGGGGACGTGCATCCTCGCCTGCTCCGCTTGCACAGGTCAGCACAACCTTTCAGGGCTAAAGCTCGCTGCTCTCCTGGGAGCTGCCAGAGTGCAGGCTCCGCTGTGAAACGTGATAGTTCATGGTAGTTCGCTCTCGATACCTGGAGTATAAACTGCTTCTCTGCTGGGTTTATGGATCTCTCTACTACGGTTGAACTATGCAGGTTCTCCAGTGCTGTGGGAAAAGTGTCACTAGCTTCCTGACCAGAAGTTTCTACCCACTAGGAACATCCTTCCCAGCTTCGCAGGGGCCTTGAGGGGTTGAATTTTGCTTTCAGTTGCAGAAATGGAAAACACAGTGAAATTAAATGTAGGCATTACTTTTTCTTGCACCTCTGTTTCCCTTCTGATTCTGGCGACAGCCTTCCGTCAAGGGTATCCTTGGGTTTTGGGACACCTGGGGTGTCTGTAAGATAGGAGAAATACCAAACTCTGTCTTTCCCTTCTCAGAAAATCTCTCCCCAGGTAGTAAATCTGAATGTGTTCAGTTAAAAGCCAAGAATCTGGAAATGTAAAAATATTAGCACTGGTATTATGTATTTTTCTAGCCAGGATATCAATGCCTGAGTGGTGAGACCAAGTGGATTTCTTGTTGCATGGAAGAGTCTTGTTTCTTGGAGAGCGGCAGGGTCCAGTAGCTGTGGTTGTGGTGCAGGGTTCTGCTCCTAGCTGGCTTTTTTTTTCTTCTTTTTGTAAACCTGGGCACAACACACACTTGCTTTAGATTTCAGTCTCAGCTGGCTAATCTGCTTTCTGACCTGTAGTAGAAAATAGCCAGTAATTATTTGTTTACTGTGTGCAATCCAACTGCACAAGTGCTTCCTTACAAGAGCCAGGCTAGGTGATTAGTAGAGGAGGTTTATTTTGTTTTCCCTGTCACATTGTTTTTTAATTCAGTAGAACTGGATTTCTTGGTTTTGCCGTTTGTAGGAGTCCTGAACCCTGTTACTGCATTAAATCTGTAACAGGAGGAATCGCAGCAACATCCCTCGATCTGAAGCAGAGAGGTGCAGTGAGGGAACAAAAAGTCAATGCACGTGTGCTGTGCCACCCAGGCAGGGGCTGGGCAGGTGCTGAGGCAGGTGAGCACAGCAGCCTTCCCTCAGCAAACCATAACGTACGGTCACATTTGGATGGGGCTGCAAGGCACAGTGTCTGCTGAATCAGGCTCCTCTTTCCCCACATTGTTCCTCAGATCTGACCCTGCTTTGCACTGTATTTCCATGAAAGCTGGAGGGTGCTGAGCATTTTGCAGGTGACAAAAACTCTTTTCGGCTGGGATTATTCAACTAATCTCGTGATTATGGTGACAATCCCCTTTGCAATGGTGACTCGCTCGGAGGAGTTCTTCCCTTGGGGACTTCCAAATCGCATTTTCTCCTAATACCAAAGTGCTCTGTATTAAATTAAGGCACTCTCAAGGATCAGAGGTGTGCAAGTCCTCCGATATTTACAGCTTTGGAGCCTCTGGTGTGTCGCCTGTTGCCTTACGGATTCTCCATAGGGATGGAGACTGAGAGGCTCTAATTTTGGAGAGGAGGCAGCTTTTCAAGCTTGAGCCCATGTCCTTGCAGCAGAGAGAGCGAGCCGGAGTTGACCCACCAGCCGTGGGCACTGTCGCAGGCTGGGCGGTGATGCCTGGGTCCCACCAGCTTGCTGGCTTCAGAGGTCGGGTGTTTGCAGATGGGGTTTTGCTGCAGCCGAAGAGGGCAGGCAGGGAGGCAGAGAGAGCAGCACTGCTGTCCAAGCTGTAATCCCTTCCCACTCCTACTGCCAGGTACTTGGTGGCAAATAAATATTTTGCTCACAACTCATTGGAAGTGGCACCTAACCAGATGTGCTCTTACTTGGTACAGCAGGAGATTTATTTGGTTGTCCATTTATAGCTTATTATTTTCTTCTGTCTCCCCTCCCAACTTAATAGCAGTTTGCTATCCACCAGGGTATACATTTTCTTCTGATTAAGTGCCATTTAGCTGTTGGCTGCTTGCTCATTTTACTTTTATAGACACATTTACAGCAGCACAGACAGAGGCACAAGTGCCTAGGAGCAAGGGTAAGGAGAATGGAGAGTCGCAACAGCTTGATTAGATTGGATTTTAATAAAGTTTCCAGCTAAGCTGCATCACAACTATTCTTCACAGCAGAGATGCTGGGGGTGCTGGGGTTGTACAACTTCTCACCTGGTGGGACCGCCAGCAGGACCTGTGCTGGAGCCAGCTGGAGGCTTCTCATGAAATCCTTGACCATCAGGCATGTGTGAGTTCTACGTAGCTTGGAGCTAGTCTCTCTAGGGTGAAGAGCGATTTCCCAGCTTTCGGCAGCTGCTAATTAGTTGCAGATGATGAGATAATTTATAAAAATTAGAAGCGATTTTCTTCATTGTGCTAATATCACTTGGCAATAAAAC
>NW_010133241.1:5912-64900 GCF_000699245.1 Pterocles gutturalis | reverse complement strand
TTTTAAAAGGGTGACTTTTCTCTAATGTAGGGATCAAGGCTAAAAATATATATGGGGGAATATTGGTAGAGCGAGAGAACATGCTTCTTAACCACGCGCGAAGAGGTATTTCAGAAGTTCATTTGAACCGTAAGAATGAATTCAAATTGAAATGCAAATTTCAGTGTCGCTTAGAGCACTGTTTGGAAGAAATGTTTGATCATGTCACCTTGGTGGCAGGGCAATAGAAAAAATCCTCTCCAGCATGCTGTGGAAGGAGGCTTTAACGTGAAGCAGACAGCTTGCATTACGTGGGGGTTTTGGCAGTGAATCAGCAAAAGGAAGGTCGCTTTTCTCCCCCTTCCCCAGGAGTGACAGTGACTCAGTGCCAGTTCAGAATGTCACACAGGAGTAGCGACTCGCTGGGAGCAGTGGGGAGAGTTACAAGAGGAGAGTTTTGTCTCTTGTGCAGGGTGCCTGGGGGAAACAGGATGCGAAACATGGAAACAGAGCAGCAGGGAAGAGCTCAGCACCCAGCGCTGCTTATCCGTGGGCTTCCCGTGGCCGTGGAATTGAGATGCAGTGGTGGGATAGGTTCTCCATGGAAGTGGGGTTAAGACACGGTGGTGGGATTTGTTCCCCATGCCGTGTCAAGTGTTTGAAGGAGAGCCCTGTGCTGTGACATTGCTGCTGGACCTCCGTGCTTCTCGTGAGCCTCAGGTGTTGTTTGCCCCTTTAAGCTGAGCCCTTAAGCATGTGCATGCATTTCTGTCTGGTCTAGTGAGAATCGAGCAACAAAGGCATTGCTGTTGTAGTTGTTTGGAAAAAGGCATTCATTAGGCTGAAGAATGAATTTTCCACAAACTCAGCCTCCAGTACACCATCGGGTTTCTGATGATTTTGTCATGGTGTTAATCCCTCGGGTGAGCCGCAGCATTTTGATATCAGCAAACAAATTATGTTTCCACATAGATAACCCGATATGGAGTCAAGCATGAGAGCAGAAAGCAACTCATCAGCTTCTAATGGGGCCTGCAGATTTCAGGCAGAGTGCCTGGAGCAGCCCCCTGCCAGCCCTGGGTGTACAGGGGAGCGTGCGTCCACAGGAGGTGGCTGCAGAAGTGCACACAGGTGCCCTGGTTTGGCTTGTGATGCTGCCCGGGATTTCCAGCTGATTTTCCAACCCTCGGTGCCCTGTGCTGTACAGCGTTATTTATAGCGAGAGGCAGTGTCTGTACCGGAGAGTTTACAGGAAGGCAAATCATGAGCAGAATGGAGAAGGGAGAGAGGATCAGTTGCTCTGCATCTCTCCTGGGCAAAGGACCAGAGGACGCTGAATGAGGCCAGTAGAAGCCAAGCTCAGAACAAACAGCAAGATGTTGGTTTTGAGCAACAGGTGATTGATATGTTGATCTCAAAGGATGTTGTGAGTACAGAAAGTTTTCATAGATTTAAGGGGCAGCTGGACAAGCACAGGGAAGAGAAAAGCACTAAAGAGTTATTAAATATATAAACAATGTCAGTTTCAGAGGTTTCCTAACCTGAGAGCAGCTAAAGGCTGGGAGGCTATTAGTAGGAATTATTGGACGGACTTCTGGTTTGACAGTAACATTTGTTCTTACAATCTAGATATGAAGCAGAGGCACAGAGAAAATGAAAGGAATTGCCTGTAACAAGCTCTCAAATGAGCACCTACATCTCCCAAGTACCGGTCTAGTGTACTGTCCATCAAGACTGAAAGGTGTTGAAATCCGGCCGGGCTCTTAGCAACGTGGCGTGGGAGCTTGGGGCAGCACCCAGCTGTGTCTGTGGATGCAGGTGCAAAGGGCCAAGCAGCAGGTGTCAGGGGACGGGGGTAGGTTTGGGTGCAGGAAGTGGAAGGGGGGGAGCAGTTTGCTGGGTGCAGATAATGTTGATAGTATCTGTGTGCTGAGCCATTGCCGCTCTGAGCATCAGATGGTAATTGCACGGGAGCCTGCAGCATGCATGCGCGCACCCGGCTGAAAGCAGCACTGTGTGAGCATGAAATTGCCTTCCAAGCCAGGGGGGATGCGGGAGGGCAGGCGTGTGTGAATGGAGCAGAGCCCTGAGAGTGCATCAGCATGACAAACACCAGGAAAGGCGACGGTGTGTGCAGGGTGGCGGTGAGCAGGCGTTGGGTGTCCATGTGTGAAATAAACTGCAGTGGAGCAGGCAGGCGCAGGGGACCCGCAGGAGGAGCGGGACTGGCGGCAGGGCAGCTGCTTGTACCGAGGTGTGCCGACAAAACCAGAAGCGCCTGTTTGCTCCAGTGGTAGCAGGAATTGCCAGGGGACTGTGCTGCTGGGCTGTGTGTCTCGGTACAAGCAGGGTCCAGCGCCCCTTGGGATCCAATGGTTGGGGTGGAATGAATTGGCCACGTACCACCAAGGCGCAGCCAGCACATGCTGCACCTCCGCCGTCGGCCACAGAGCCACAGCGACTTCTCTGGGCTGCATGGGCTGTTGCACACTGACCAGCAAAGCCTTTTGGGGGAGGTATTTGCACAAGCCTAGCACTGGAAACCGCTGCTTTAAATTATTCCCTGGGTTTGTGGAAACAGAATTAGTTTAAACCTAAGTTTGTTTTTTTCTTACATGAAACAAAATACCCTTTTCCATTTCCGTAGCTGCTCATTTCTTCTTTTTTAATGCCATCCTTAAATATCTGCTTAATCTCTAAGTGATTCTCTCTTGCGCTTTGTGGCAGAGCTATCTTGCTCTCCCAATCTCTCCTGCCCACTCCATGCATCAGTTTTAGTTGCCACTTTTCTAGGAAAAGCATGTTATATTCTTTCAACCTGTATGTAGACATTGATACGTAATTTTTTTCCAGCATTTTATTAACCTCCCTTGGATCCTTTCTAGTTTAAACATCTTTGATTTTATAGTTTTGGGTGCCTTGCTTTATCTCTCTTTATATACACATAGAGCTGTGAGTGCGACCTCATTGAGACTCCATTAGGAGGACTTATATCCTGGCCTAATCTTATCTGTGATATGCTTTTGAATCTTTCCTTACTGCAAGTCCTTTTCTAATTCAGTCTCTCATACATCTTTTCTTCAGCCTTGGTTTTCAAACCAGAAGTCTTCTGATGGCGTTGCCTAAAGCTGCGTGGTTTCAGGCTGTGGTCTTGTCCAACGTGACGTGCTGTGCAAGGTCAGCTGGGACAGGACTTGGGCAGGAGACCCCCCCAGCAGAGCTGCAGTTCTGGGGCAAGGTCATTGAGTGTGGTCTGTGAAGACACCCTGAGCCAATGAGCGGGGTACTGGGGAGCTGCCGTTACCTGTTTGTGGGTGCTTCACACGCATCCTGATGCCAAAGGCCCAGGAGATATGACTTTGTGATAGGCACATGTAGGAATTTTCCTAGCTAGTGATGGGAGGCATGTGCTCTTTTTTCTCTGAAGTTTCTTTGGTGCCTTACTACTTGTGGCCAGCCCAACACTGTATGCTGCTGGAGACAGTATGACCTCTTGTCTCTTGTAGTCCAAAGGAATGATCTGAGTAAATGTTATTAGTCCAAATATTGATGACAAAACTTAGGAATATTAGCCCGGATGCCCCGGGCTTGCCATCAAAAGGACTTTGTTTTAATTTTCCAATTGCAAAGGCTTCATCAGCTCCTGCCCCAAGTATGTAGCTCTGCCCTGTGTTAGAAAACCAGCCTATGCAATAGATGGAGTCATCCCCTTTACAGATAACAGGCTCAGGAGGATCATATTGCCTGTCTGCTGGCTAATGTGGATCTTTCTCAGGACAAATTCATCTTGCTGCATGTACCAATCCTTTTGCTGCTGCGATGCTTTGTATAAGGTAAAAGGCTGCTCTACCGTAACTCATCACAACAGTGACAAGGGTCCATTTTTGCAGCACAGTTTGAGTGCTGGAGCCTTCACTTCATTGCTTCGCAGAGAAAGCCTGGACCAAATTGAGGCCAAAGGGGTTGCAGGTTATTTTTTTTAACGCTGTATATTGTGAAACTTGTCAGCACTACTCGTGAACCTGCTAGTTGAGCAGTGTTGTGTGGTCACTGAAGTCAGAGAAGGGAGCTTTCCTGCCGGTACGGTCTCCTTTGAAAACCTCTTTCCAGTTCCACTGTGAGCTTGTGACCCTAAACAGAGGAGCTGTCAGTGATGCCTACTCTAGGAGAACTTTGTAGATAGTAGGGAGGTGTATATTTGAAGCATAAAGAGGCTAGAAGCTGGCAAAAGTCCTTTCCTGGCTTTCCAATTCGACAACTGAGCAGAAATGCAGCAAACTTTTCCCATCACTCCTGCAAAACTCCTGGATAGTGTCTGTCTCTGGCCTCTTTGAAATGAGGTGGATCTGAGTGACCGCTGTATGTTTAAAGGAACAAAAGAGGGAGCTGGGGGAAGCAGCTGATGCTTGTACAGGTCCACCTTGCCAAAGCAGCGTTTTGCATCAGGCTTCTTGCAAAGAGGCAAGTCTGTCTGGTCTGGGGAGGGAGACCTGCTGCAGGCAGCTTAGCAAACCTGTGTCTGGGTCTGAGAGTGTGTGCGACCGGCGTTGTGATGGCAGCATGAAACGGATCGAGCTGCGGTCTGTGGGTTTCAGCTGTGGCTGGACAAAGCAGAGGAGGGAAGGCTGAAGCAGAGAGATAATGAGGAGGGAACTAGGCCATCTCTCATTAGCAAATGATGCTTGCTTTTTTAAAAGGAAAAGAACGAAACATCTCAGTCTCCTTGTTCTTCAGGTCAATAAAATGAACACCTACTAATGGCTGAGTCAGAGACTCAACAACTTCATTACACATGTAAAATCAATCGCCATTATCTAGCTCTCTTTCTATTGATCTGTGCTGCAGTATGTCAACATGTTCCGGCAGATGGCTATGAGGAGACGTTGGTCTGCTTAATATGTCCACATGCTGTCTTGCTGAAGCCCTTTAGAAGATGCACTGAACAGATTGGCCCCTTCCTGACGGGTCAGACCGTCCTTGGGTCTTCCACCTGGGCTGCGTGCAGGTGGCTTCCATGCATGGAGCCGCTGGCCAGGAGGTGTACTGGAGCAGCCAGGCCACCAGCCAAGCAGAAGGGTCAGCTTGTGATGCAAAAGGCCAGGCAGCCTTGTGAGAAGGGCTACCGAGGCAAATTTGTAGCTTCCGGACTGCTGCTGGGAGCCTTTGATGTAAATGACAATGTAGCTAATAAGGTCTAATTGGCTATTAAAGGGGGAAGCGGCCCCAGAGATGCCAAGGGCCAATTAACCCTGGGAGCGTGACACTGTATCTCTGCGCAGTGATGTGTGCAGGAGCCTTTCAGAAATGGGTATAGAAAAAGGAGCAGTGGAGGTCCTTACCAAAATCCTTTTGAAATAGCTGGGGATGTTTCAGGCATACGGCAAGTTCAGCGTTCGCTTGCTTTTGTAGCGGACTGCAGACTGGATTAGTGGCTGAGTAGTGTGGGCACACCCAGCACACATCTCACAGAATCCCTATGGGGATCAAAGGGGCCCCAGTGAGATGAAACATCTCAGGTGACTTTTTCTTTCTTTTTTTTTTTTTCTTTTTTTTTTTAATATCTACTTAGCTCTGAGTAACTGAAAGCTGTATCAGGTGGGATGGATCCACAGGGAAGCCTTACTCCTGCATGCTGGCATGGGTTACCAGCACATGCTGGCAGTAGGAGCTTGTGGTGGGCTACGATTGAGACTAGTGCTCAGTTAAACCAGGGGATGGTCAAGCAGATGGGGAAATAAGAAATAAGACTGATATACTGCTAATAGCACAGTTCTCACCGTATTTTTCCGTGAAAAGCAGAGCTAAGCAGAAGGAAAGAGGTGCTGTCCTCATTTCCCAGTGATCCCCAAGGATGTTTCTCTCTTGTTGTGTTCAGGAAGCAGACGGAAAGATGTAGTGCTGACCTCAGCAGCATAGACAAAACCGTTTAGCTTCTTTAAACCTATCTAAGCATCTTTTAGTCTGTCTGGTTCATGAGACTCCTGTTGATGATCTCTAGCTTATGCACTTGCTGATTTGGAAGTGAGCTGGCCTGAGCTGGAGTTCCTGTTTGCAAGAGCAGCCAGGCAGTGTGCTGGGTGCTGAGACCCGCTGCAGCCGCTTTTGGACAGGGACCAGCTGGACCGGGGGGTCTGCTGAGCCCTGGCCTTGGGGAGGGGGAGAGGGGATTCAGGGACCGCTTTCCACTTTGACTCAGGTACAAAGGAGACAAAAGCTTCTCTTAGCCATATAGCCTGAAGCGCTTTGCTGAAATAATTTGTTATCTTTTATCTGCCTCAAAGGAACAGTTAAAAAAATCATCCTGCCCATAGCAGACAACCTGATGAGTCTAATTTGGTGGTATGAAAACACAGCCACTTGGAGCTTTCCGATCCATGTTCTAGCTAATTAGATACACCTCCCCTGCTAGCTTGTGCCCGCTGTGTAGAGTTGCACGTGTTCAAACACCCTATCAAGAGCAGGAGGTGTCTATATATGTGCATTTTGGCTAGCACATTTGTGGAGGTAGGAGTCAGTATTGTTAATTGTCACCCCAACAGAAAATGGGACGTACCATCTCCAGCTGTAAAGGCAGCACGTACCTCGCTGGTTCCATCGTCTTTGACAGCCCACAAACAAGAGGGTGCGGGGGTAGCACCGCAGGCTGCTTTTCTCTTTTGGTTTGCAGTTTTATTTATTTTAGTAACCTGTGTTTGCAGGCAACATTTGAGAGGTTTTGAGGGGAGGAAGAACAATGTTCTCCAAGGGGAGCAGGGGATGGGAGTCGCTCCCTGTGGGTGGTAGGAGGCTGCGGTGGCTGATTGAGGACATGAGAGCGGCAGGACTCCAGGGTTTGTGCCTGGGCAGCAAACACAGAGCAGCTCTGGGGCACTGCCACTTCCAATCAGTAGACAGAGGGGATGATGGCATCCCATCTGGGGGAGATGAGGCCGTGCACTTGAGGGGACTGCTCTGGAAGGGTGGCCCTGACTGTGCAGCCGTAGCTTCTAACCCTCCCCCGTACTTGCATTTACAGCTGTCAGGGTGTGTTATGTACAGCACAGAGACAAATTAACTGAACAATTTGTGTATGTCTGGATGCAGCATGGGCTGAACAAGAGCTGGCCATGCACTGGGTACAGC
This sequence comes from Pterocles gutturalis, assembly GCF_000699245.1. Taxonomy (NCBI): domain Eukaryota; kingdom Metazoa; phylum Chordata; class Aves; order Pterocliformes; family Pteroclidae; genus Pterocles; species Pterocles gutturalis. Next base: position 57,799 of record NW_010133241.1, on the reverse strand, counting down.
TTGCAGGTCTGGGTATCTCAGTGACACTTCCAGCCCTGGGGTTGACACTTTGGTGCCTTTTCACCAGCACTGAATTGCGTTTGAAAATAGGCTTGGTTAGAGGTGTGCTTGCAGAGAAAGATGGACCAGATTTTTTTAAGAGATGGCAAAGCTGCTGGTTTCTCTTCAGGATGGAAAATGTTCTCTATGATAAGACGGGACCTCAGAGCAGTGAGGAAAGTTTACTCCCACACCAACAGATTGTTTCATGTCCACTTACGGATGCCACCAATGTGCGTCCTGTCTGCACACGCACTTTTTAGCGCAAACGTCAGCTGTGGGGAAAAGGCACAGAAATTCGACAAGATCTGGCTGAAGTTTTCACCTAGGCAGTAAATAAATTGGCTGCTGCTGCTGTTCTCTTTACTAAATTGGCAGTACCTGGAACAGGGCCAACTTTCTCTTTCTTTCTCTGGGAGATATCTATTGCTTCTCCAGGGAAATCTCCGAGGGGACCTGGGGAACAAGATTGGCTTGTGGTTGTAGCACGCAGCGGGATGTTGCAAAGGTTAATTGCATCCAGCTGATGCACTACTGAAAACTAGCATTTTGGGATGAGAAATTACTGCAAAACGGAATGCCTGTTGTTGCAATAGCCTCTGCCCTAGATGTGCACGCGTTCCCACCTCTCCCTTTCTGTAAGGGTAAGTGGGCACATCATTTAGGTGCCTGGGCAGCAGTTTACAACAACAGTCTCATCCACGTTCATACCCAAGCTCTCCCACTGGTGAGCGTTAATATGCTGATGAGCCCGAGAACATTATCGGTTGTGCCTCTAATGGCCAAGCACATGTTGCAAATTTTTGCTTAAATGAACTTTGATGTGTTCAAAAGCTGCATAAATCTCTTAAAGAAAATGAGATCTTAGCAGGAAGTCTAAAACCAAACAGAAGGCTCTTTATTGACCATCGGATGCTGTTTTCGCAAGGCTACTGCAGGTGGCTGTTTCTGTGTAGTAAAACATGTAGGGTTGGTCTGTATGTGTTTTTTTCAGACAGTTAAGAAACCAATAAAGTTAAATTGGTAGAACTGTCTAATGTGATTACAGCAAGATGGGGATAAATGTGGTTTCATTAGAACTTGTTTTGAAGTGGGAGACTGTCATTTTCTGATGGAAAACTGAGATGACAGGGAGTATTGGTATTTGAAGTGCCTTTTTTAACAATGACCTGCTCTGTCTTTTTGACATCAAACATATGTATGCAGAAAGAGAGCACTGGTATATTTTTTTCTGGTGCAGCAAAAAATGGAAAGCTCTGTTTTCAGTCTTAAGTTTTTTATCAAAGAACTTCACAAGGGAGGGGGAAAAAAACCTTGGATAAAAATACTTGAACGTGTTGTTTATAGCGGGGCTTGTGTGCAAAACCTGGACTTGAGCTGACACCGCAGTCATGTGTGGGCATCTCCCAGGTGCTGTGACCCTAGGGGTAGCCTTCAAATTCCGTCTGCAGAAGGATAAGCTGTATAGTGCTGTATGGGTCTATGAGGTCCTCAAGGAGGAGGATGAGTCCACTAGTGAAGGTGGCTTCTGACTACAAGCTCATGCATTCAGGACAGCCCAAGCCACATATTACTAATGGTAGGTTTTAATTTTAGTGGAAGCTCCTGAGTTGGTGGCATGTTCAGGACAAGCCATGTGCTTAGATCTGATGGTCCTGTCTTTGAGGTTTCAGGTTTTGGGGAAATAGGAGCTATATTGGGATAAAATTAGTCCTCCACCACCCTGGAACAAGGAGTCTGAGTTGTAAAGATGGTTTCCTCTAGCGCAGGTGGTCTCCTTGCCATCAGCACTTGGTAAGAGATTCAGAACTTGCCGCTTTGGTGCCACATGTACCTGCCTTGTCTCTTCTAGGGAAAGGGCTGGAAGCTGATGCTCAGAGTGAGTCTGCTTTCTTTGCCTTCTGGCTCTAATCTCACTGTTGGTTATGAACTGATTCACAAGGACTTCCCACCGTCTCTAGGATGTTAATTAAAAGATCTCCAGCCTTAAAACTTGCTTTGCGCTGTTGATCTTTTGCAAGAAGCTAAAAAGTAGGTTGGTATTTATGTTATGAATCCCCTGGTATCTCCAGGAGACCAGCACTGGCTGGAGCCACTCACAGATTGATTATTCCTGGTGGTGGAGAAGAGAGAGAAATGCAGTGTCTGATACCCCGTGGCCAGGAGATGAAATCTGGGGGGCCATGGATAGAAGAGCACCAAGGAGGACAAGAGAGAAAAGGGACGGCCCAGATCCCATTATAGCAAAGATGATGCGCCATCAAATGAGTAATGCTGATGGAAAATGTAGCAAGTGACTAATGTTTCAGCCAGAGTAATTGTTTGGAGGACTGGCATTTCTAGTATGAAAAGATTTAGAGTGAGCTTTCAGTAAATAAAGGAGAAAGTGGCCCTGAAGTTCAGGGCGAAGATTTGGCAGCTGAGGTTAGAAAAGGGGGGGGGATTGTTTTATGTATTTTAAGGAAATAAAATAATTTTTCAAACTATATTTCACTTAATTGAATACTACCAAGAAGGGCTGGACTGTTCTGTTCCATAGAACAAAGAGAACAAGCATCACCTCCCCTAGGCTGCTCATGGCAACCAGCCCTGGCCATCGAACTGTGCCCTGCAGAGCTAAAGGGGAACTTCTGCATCCCTGCGGATGTAATCCCACATAATTATAATTTCACTCCCCTTTTTTGTGCTGTTACAAACATTCACTAATTCACTCCTTGGGTAATCTCTGGCATAACTGCTGGTGTGAGACTGCTTCCACAAGGTTTTCTGGAGTTCACTGTGTGCATGGTGAAAGCAGTGGCAGCTTTTCTGGGCAGTGGATGCTTCCCTGTGAGCTGGGATTAGTTCATTTCCTTCACGGATGTTGGGTAGCCAGGGCAAGGTAGAAATCTCTTTGTGATGGGCTGGCTTTATTGTAGTCTGTAACTGGAATTTGAGGCTGTCTAGAAGAACATGTTTGTGTAAACTAATGATCTCGTTTTCTTGCTCCCTTTATCCTTCTCATGATCTTTCTGCTCTCTTCTTCAGCAGCACTTTTTCCACTGGGTTAAATCAAAGTGCAAACCTCTGGTTATCTGAGTGAGTTTAGTGACCCTCAAGATACAGAAGACCAGGGCAAATGGGATGCCATCAAACATCAGCTTTTGACCCTTTTTCTTTAAGGGTTTTACCCATTACGTGTGTGAATGGGTGCAGAAGAAATGGTTCGTTAACGGGAGCAGAGCAAAGCCAAGCCGTGTTCTAATAAGCTGCCATTTGGAGCTTTTATAAAGCTCTGTGGAGCTGCTCGTGGATTCCAGGTGGGCAGAGGTCACCCTTTTCTTTCTCATTTCTCCCCAGACTCCTCTGGTCAGGATCAAGAGAGGGTTTTAATGTTGAGGACACAGGTCTGGATGTAGAGCCTCAGGTTCAGGTCCCAGCTGTGCCTCAGGCTTGTGTTGAGACTGGAGTGGGAATGGGGCTGTGTGCTCCCAGCTGTGCAAAGACCAAAGCCATTGGAGGCCTGATAGCAAGAGCTTGGGGAGTACCTTGAGTGTGCAGAAGCTGGCAGGACAAGAGGGGAAGCAGATGATGGTTTCCATTCAAGGATCACTCTCTTTGCACCCTTTGTCCCTTGCTGCCTGCAGTGGGAAGGACAGGATTTCCAGTGCGGAGGAGCTGGCAGGGTGCCCGTCCCCCTCTGCCTTTGGCAGCCCACAGGTTAGGAGCATGTCATGGGAACCCCTGAGCGTGGAGCTGTGCTCCGGGCTGCTGGCACGCTGATTAATACTGCAGCAGGGCTTGTTATGCTGGAAAGGAACCTTTACTCCAGAGACATGAAATATTAATAGCAGCAATAGAGACACAGATAAACAAGAGCGAGTTATAAACTGTTCATTTTGAGGGCATCGGTGTTAACTCTGGCAAACTCGTGTTATGGCCAGCTCGGGAACATGAGCCAAAGGCTGGTGCTGTATTTAAATCCCTGGATTTCCACCTGTCCTAAGAGTTCCTGACTGTTTGCCCAGCTCTGCCCTGCAGAAAAAGCCTTCCTACCCACCGTCAGGCCCCTGCTGCAAAGTGGCAAGGTCTTTAACCTGACATCAACACTCTTGCTTGGTCTGAGCTTCCCCAGCAGCTGCCATCTGTGCATTGTGTTTCCTCATTCTACTTTCATGCATCTGGTCTGTTCAGGACTTTATTCTACAAGTTCCTAGATAGCTGAAAACTTAACTTAAAAAAATCGGACATCTTCAGCCTTGTATCTTGCTGGGTCGTTATAATGTGTCCAGGCTGGATCCTCTCAGTGCATCAGGATGGGGAGGACAGCCCAGCGCTGTGGGGATGGCAGGGATGCTTTGGTAGGAGGGATGCCACGGGCTGGTCTCAGTGGGTGCTGAGAAGGGCTGTGTTGCTGGACCTGTAGGTGTTCAGTTCTCTCAACGGGGCATCTGTGTCCAAGTGCCCTTGCAGCATACATAGATCACCTCATTTATTTAAAAATCCTCCTGAAGCACAGTGGTAGTTTACAAATCAGACAGGTTTTTGCATGTTTAAAACTTACCACTTCATGGTGGAAATGTCTAAGGCTTTTGTGATAATATTAGCTGTGTGGGCTGGCTAGTCACCACATCACTCCGGGAACTGGGCGTATAGGAAAACCACTAAATATTTCCAGTGCAAACTGAGAATCAGTCGCAAGCGTTGTGTTTACTACTTAGGTTAACCAGCTTTCAGGTGAGAAAAGATTGTAAACCCATATTTTAGTAATGCAAATTATTATTGACTGAATTCAAAGTGCCATCATTTATAACATGTCATGTCAACATTTCTACTGTAATTTATAATGGATTCTTCTTCCCAAGGGGTGGGAACAGGGAGACTGTTGCTGGCTGATGTGTCGCACTGGGAGCAGCTGCATTTTGGTGTTTTGTCTGTGTTTTGGGTGCACTTTTGGCTGCACCCCATTATTTAGGGAGGACCACTGGGACCTGGAATATACAGGGAGATCAGGGGTGCATGAGCCTTTGGACCAACCTACTGGTGTGTAAATTGCTTAAGATGCCTCTCTGAACAAGCAAGTCTAGGAACTGCTTCTTGTTGAAGAATGCAAGGCTGGAGGGAGAGTTCCAGCTCCTCCTGCAAAGTCAGTGGTGAAGCACTAATTGTGCAAAACCAGCTGGGCAATGACACGATCGTCTCGCTAGGTGACTTGGGAAACTCCAGTCAAACAGAACTGTGTATCTGACCAGCTGTTGGCATGTAGAGCAAAAATAATAATAATTAATGTACAAGAAAAAAAAAAACCAACAACCAATGGCTTTGGAGGGAAAAGATTAATAAAATGAGCACTGCTCTGCCATCCAAAAGCTGACCAGTGGGGTATAAAATCCCCTCTTAATAATGTATGCAGCAGCAAGAAAAATCAGACTGGGAATCTAAAGGTTTAATATTAGGAAAAAATCAGGCAAATAAATCTTTGTTTAAAAATTTGCTCCCCTTGTAAGAGAATGATATTAAGTTTCTTTTTTTCAATGCCATTGGGACAAATTCACAATTTAATCATTGGATTTTAGCATGGCCAGACTCGGTATATTAAGGTGGTATTTGTACAGACCTTTTCAAGCATTAACAGTTGGTAAAGAGAAGATACCGATTTTCTGTGTTCAGGATCTAATTAGTCCTTATACACACAGTCCTTATACTGCTCAACTGAGTGTCACCATATGCTAAAGCCCTGGCGAGATTTTTACACCTTTCTGGTGAACGAATTAATGCTACTAGTTACCTACCTGGGTAGTGGCTACAAACACATTGCTAATCCAACCAGGCTTAGAAGCGCCCTGCAGAACTGTGTCATAATAGATTATCTGCCTTCAAAGCCTGTATCTGTCTTTCATTGACCTTGGTATTTACACAGAATATGAAGGATACCTTCAGCCCTTTTTTACACATGGTTGATAATCCATATTGATGAATCTTACCTTAGGTGTCTAGAATTTTTATAAAAGCTTCACTAATTAGCTCAGTAAAGCAATACTTCATCTTCTGTTTGATGGAGCTAGTAGCTGGTATGAAACAGTGTCACTCTGCATGCTCAGCCCTTGCCGAGGACAGCTTTGGCTGTCGGAACAAACTATCAAAAAGCCTGTGTAGTTTCCATCTGGCTGTGTCCTCAGATCAAGAGTTGGTTCCTTTCTCGGAAGGTCTTTGTGGATTGTGGGATGTTGGGTTTCCTGCACGTACAATGTGACGAGATGGTGGGATCTGCGGCAGTTTGCTTCTTCCTGCCCAAGCTCTTCTTGGCCCCTGGCAGCTTCTGCACACTTCCATGCATGCCACTGCAGCTCACAGGGTCCCACTCTGTGACTGATGGAGAGAGACCAGTGTTTTACAGAATTGGATGGCATACTTAGAAAATGGCCCTCATCCCTTATATTTATGTTATTAATTCACTCTTCTGTGATAATTGGAGATTGTACAAGGTCCTTGTCAACTTTCCTGGTTAGAACACTTGAATGTAGTTTGTCTTAACGTGATTTATGGCGGTGGCACTTGAAAGGTAATTGAGATTGCTGCAGCAGTTTCTTGAAGAAATTCTGAAGACTATTTTGGGTGGTGGTGGGGAATGAAGGGTACAAACAGGTTGTAGTTAAATATCTGACTCATTTTTTCCTTGCTACCTGCAATGCTGGCAGAAACATCTGGAGGTCGCCTGCACAGAACACCTGCCTCTGCCCCAGAGAGACACATAACCACCTCCTCCTGCACAGTATAAAACTTACTGTTGTTTCTCGGAGGAGACAGCTTAAAAGAGGAAGAAAAATATGGAGCAAAGTGTTTGGCTAATGCACCAAGACTTGCTATCATTATTTCTTCCAGGATGGCTTTTGGTGGCATGGTTGGGAGATGGATAGAGCTATTGTGAACATTGCGATGGGAGTTCAGCGGTGTGGAGTCAGAGGGAGAGGGCTGTGAATCTCTTGGAAGTGTATTTCAGCCAAGATCCTACATAGGCAACAGATGTTGTATTGGTTTAATGGTTGATTTTTATAAATCCATTTCACCCTTGTTTGAATCTGTTGGTAAATTGCTGCTGTTTATAGCCACGGTGGTAGCACGTGAATAGCCCCATTTACTGTTAGGTGCTGTACAAATCCAGGCAGGGAGGGAAGCAGAAGTTCTTACTGTCAAACAATGAGGCATCAAAAGAAACCAACCCATGTAGAGTCAGAAGGGGTAGAGCGTTCATGCTAGCTCATGGCTTGAGCTGTTCATTTCAACTCCAGCCGTTACAATGAAGTTACACAGCCAGAGCCCTCTGCCCATGGAGCTGAAGCAGTCATCGACATTTCCAGGCTCCCTTGAGGGCTCTGGTATCACTTTCCTGTGTACTTGGTGTTAGCTGGCTCAGGTTATTTGTGCTTTAGTTTACCGTTCCAGGAGCTTGCTTCTGGACCAGCCTTCTCTATTTGGAGCTCAGCTGTCGATGCCCACCGCAGCAGGGGTGAGCTGTGCCGGCGACTCGGGCACCCCAGGCTGCCAGGGAGCTGTGGAGGCTGGGCTCTGCTCTGCCTCAAGAAATTGTTGGGACAGCTGCTCTGGGCTCTGCACTGGCTGTGCCCAGGGCAGCCTGCTCCCTCTTCTTCCTCTTGCGAGGCTGGTGGTGATGCCACTGAGCAAGAAATTTGAGCACACAAATTGCACAGGGTTGGGGTTTTTTTTTGTGGCTCAGAGGACTCAAAGGAGAAAGATGTCCAGAGTGAAAATTTGTAAGCTGAGGATATTGATGACAAAATTAGATCCAAGAGACCAGAAACTCTCTCTGGGTGTTTGTGATCAATCCACTTATAATTGAGGCAGTGGCACGAGGAGAAAGCTGAGCTAGAAAAACGTCTGTTCTTCTCCCTTTTCCCTCTCAGGGATCAAAGTCAGGAAGACTCCATCAGCTGACAGAGCAGGCTTTTTAAAAATCATGGTGTGAATGCTGCACACTTGCAGTAAAAACAAGAACATTAAAGATAGCCATGCCTGGAGTCTGAATTATTGTAATACCATTTGTCTTGGTTATTGCAAAATATAACCTGGTGCATAGCTTTGCTGAAGGGATCATAAACTTTGTGTGAAAAGAGCTGGAAACAAAAAGGGTTTTATAAAAAAAATAACTAAATTGGCCCTGGCTGAGAAGGAGGACATGCAGGAGGGATGCTGCGGTTGTCAGATCCGTAGCAATCCTGATGCTGTTGCTTCTTGCACTGCCCCTTCTCCATGTAGCTGAAATAACCTGTGTCTGCCTGCTGGGAGGTCACGGTCCCCTCTGCCCTCCCGGGCCGAGCTGCATCCCTGCACGCTTTGAGCCGTTGGTCCCCTTGCAGAGCGTGGGGGAAATGGCAGTGCTGCCTGTCCCCACGAAGCAGCCGGGACAAGTCTTTCTGCTCATCCCAGGCCCCACAGATGTGTGCCCAAATCAAGTTGCTGTCACCCAGAGACATGGGCCACTGTCTGGTTCCTGCGGGGCACACAGAGCGGCTGTGCAGGAAGGCAGGCGTGTGTAGGACCCGCAGCCCTTGTGCCGTGTCTTTAGTGCCGACTGATGGGCTTAATCCACGTCTTCCATGGGCTCCTGGGAGCAGCCTGTGAGCCTCTGCCCTGCCAGCATCCCCTTTGCTAACCTTCCTTTCTTGCACTCCTCATCTCAGGATGTGAGGGGCTTCTGGCAGCCCGTTGGTCCTGCTGGAGCTGTACTGAGAGGCAGCAGGCGAGGTGTGGAGGAGGAGGGCACCGAGAGGCAGGGCGAGGCGTTGGCATCTGCAAAGCGGCTGCATTCAGTTGGGGATGCCAAGAGGCAGGGTCACTGCTGCCAAGCCTCCTTCACCTGGACGCTCGCTGGGCTGGCTGTGCTGTGCCTGGTGGGTGAGACGGAGGAGCAGGGTCTCCATGAGGGCGTCAGTGAGATGGTGAGCTGGAAGCCCTCACCGTCCTCCCCACTCTGCTCTGCAGCGGGCCAGGGAGCAGTGAGCGTCACTGGAAAGCTGCCTGCAAAGGGGTGTTACCGTGCCAGGGCCAAGAGCATATGGAGGAGCAGTCGAGTGCTATCCAGCAGCGGAGGCAGAGAAAATGAAAAATGTGGCATGCAATCAGGGATCAATGGCTCTGGCGTGGGGGACAGCCAGGTCTGTACGGGTGCTGCCTGATCTCCTGTGCCGAAGCAGTGCCTTCAGAGCCCTGCTGCCCTGCCCTAGCAGTGCCCCTGCACAGGACACAGGGAGGTGACACAGTGGGGACATCGCGCTGGCGCCTGGGCTGGCTCTTGTGCTTGGCTGGCAGTGATGCAGGGCATCACTCTGGTTTGTGCTGAGGTTTTGCCCTGTCTGAGGGTAAGGCAAGCTGACCCCTTGAGCCATTTGAACATCCAGCCTCCTGTGGCTTGTTTATTAGTCACTGGTGAGCTGCCCAAAACTGCTGTCGTGCAGGAAGACAGGCGTCTTTCTGAGCTGTTTGGTCGCATTAATCCTGTAGTGACAGCACCTCCAGCTACCTTGTTAGTCCTCCTTAAGTCTTAACACGTGCATAAGCTTGAGACCACTTCCCTAGTGAAGTCCTATGGACAGCACTATACCTTGTCTGGTTGGGATTCACAGGTGGAGATCTGGTCCAGGTCAAGTACAGAGCAGTGTCTGTAACTGCATCCATAAGGAGAAGTATTTTCCTTTCGTCATTGTTGGGCTAATTACTTTTGTCTGTTGTAGTCCCGCTCCAGAGATCAATAGAGAATGGAGCTTTATTTGGCTGTACTTGAGAGAAAGTGCATTTCTGCAAAGTCTTCCCTTGGTCCTGCAGCAAATCATAGTAATAACAAATCTATATTTCTGCTCATCGTGTTTTCTGTTATCTGGATCTCTTTAGTGAGATAACATGGGGACCAAGAAATGTAGTGTTCTCTTTTTTTTTTTTTCTTCCGTGTGTTTTCATATTTTTAAATTAACCTTATCGACTGGAGTATTGCAAACGCTTCTCTGCCAGCTCCCGGATGCTGGGTCACGCAGGAGGCTGACGGGCTGCCTGAGCCTCGCGGGGAGAGCAGAGCCGTCGCAGGAGCTGGTTGTGCTCTGCTGTGGCTGGTGCCTCTGCTGTGGATGAGATTTGGCTGCCTCTCTGCCCTATCTGCTCCCAGGGGCAGTGCTGGGCCACGCTGTTGGGGGACGTCCCATGGACCCCACTGGGCTCTTGGGGCAGGCACGTAGTGGGTGAACCCTGGGAGGGATCACGGATCACCCTGTGCTGTCCCCTGGGCCTGGGAATTGCCTCCTCACTTCCCTGGGCTGTAAGAGCACTTTCTCGTGGTTCTGCACCAGCGCAAGTCTGTCTCTTGCAAAGTTTTACCTGTCCCTGCTGAAGAGTTGGAGCTGTGCTGAGGCTTCGTAGGGCATGTGATTCTTTTTTTTTTTTTTTTTTTCTCTCTTTAAGTAAGCAATATATATTCAGGACTAAAATTAAGGATACGCAGGAAATGAAATTGCTAGCATTGCTTCTGCTTGGCGGAGAAACCATTTCCGTCCCTGCTAATGGAGGAAGAAGTCCTGCTCTCAGCAATGGAGGGTCTGAGGTGTGGGCACAGGATTAGCCGCTGCACAAAAATAAAGAGAGGAGGAGAAAGGATAACTAAACAAAGCCAGGGAAAGCCTCTGAAGGTGTTTGCATATTGGCTGTGTTCAGGCTATGCTCCTTCCTGTGGGGTTTTCCTGACATCTGGAATAGCTGGAGGAACTCCCAGCCTTGGATGTGGGATTACCACCAGGAAAACTGCCGAGGAAGTCCCCACCACCACGCCAAGGGCTCTGCGTGGCTGATGGATTAACTGCAGCAAGGGATAAACCTCCTCAAAAGCCTTCCAGAGGAGCAGCTGATGCTATGGTAGTCCCATGTAAGCTGACAGGCTCTTAATAGAGGGATATCCCTGCCGTTGCCCTGAGCCGATGTGCTTCAGCTGCCAGAGAAGGGCCAGGGCACAGAGGGAAGAGGTGACATCCCCAACAGGCTCTGAGTCACTCCAGCCTCTCCACGGGAGAGCAGTGGGTTTTGCTGGCTTCCCCTGCAGACAGACCGCTGGAGCCTTGGCAAATCTGTGCCAGAGCTGTGCAAATATCTGGCTTTGTCTCCTGGGGCGGAAGGAATTAAGAACATCAGGTTAAATAAGCTTTTTTTGGAAAGGAAAATCCTAAGAGTGAATGAGTTCAGAAACTTAAAGGCAGGGATTCAAGTTTCTATTGCTGTTGATTAATTTAATGTGAAACGCAAAGAGTGGGGATGGGAGGGAGTTCTGGAGTGATTTCAGGATTGTCTCTAAAGAAAGCCCACCATGCTAGCCTAAAGGCAACATGGAGATGAGCAAGCTCTGTGAGGTCTATATAAGAGCAGAAAACTGGCGGCTTCCTAGCCAGCTACTGAAAAAGCACCTCGGGCAGCTGATGCTACGTGAGAAAGGAAAAACAAGGGAGGATCCTGAAGTACCTGCCAGCTGCCTGCTGTCTTGGAGGCACTTGGGTTGATGCTTCAGACCCTGCCTTTGCTCATCTGATAAAAACTCATCCCTGGCCCGTTGCCCAGCTGTGCCCCCATTGCCCAGCTGTGCCCCCATTGCCCAGCTGTGCCCCCATCGCCCAGCTGTGCCTGGCCCACAGGGGACCCCGGGGCACTGCAGAAACCCTGCTCCCAGGGGAGGGCCAGGGGTGCTGGCAGACGTCCTGGTCTCGTGGAGGATGGGTAAACCCCTGGCAGTGGCTGGGAAGATTGCTTTATTGGTGCAAACTGTCAGAGCACAGCGCTGGGAAATGTATGAGAGCTTTATGTTTTTTCTTGAAAACTACATTAATGTGACAGTTTTAAAGAAACAGGGCTGGAGGTGAGAAAAAGCACATATATAATTTCTCGGTTCCTGCTCCCATAGCTTTTTCGATTTGACTGTTTCCCCTCTGATGTGTGAAATCTGAATCTGAATCCAGGCTTTCTCTGCTTCTTCCCTGTTGACCTCATCAGAAGCACTGAATGCAAGAGAAAAAAAGAACAATAAATTGCTTTATGTAACTCCAGACAGGAAAACCCTGCACGTACCCTCATAGGCAGTCTTTCCCATCTGTTACCTCGCTGTGCTGCCTCTGGGTTACCTCAATAAGAAAACTTAATTGAGGCAATGTCATGTCAGGAGAGAATGATACATCCATTTTCACAGGCTCGCTTTTGTAACCTGCTTCACTCTTAGCAGAGAGCTACATTGGGCTTCATGTCTTGCAAGATTTTTCCTGTCGTCTTTCTAATAATAAGCTCCTTTCATAATATTTTTCATTCATGCACAAACACCTTTGTGTTGTCACTTCTTTTGGTTTCAATAGCAGCGCTGCAAGTAACCACGCGTGTTTAATGCATAGATGCATGATGAGGGAAAACCTCTGCTGCTCGCAGGTCGGGCTAGATAAATTGTAAGAGAACAGAAGGATTATCCCCTGCTTTTTCAGACAGGGAGGTGACTAATGGGAGGTTTTTAACAGTAGTTAGAGACTTAACACGCTGTCAGCTTTCCCATCCTGTCATTAGAACCGGAGGCAGGGAGCTGGTGTGCATTCAGAAGCTCTGCTGAGCCTGTCCTGTGCATCTTCTGCTCACTTGATGGCTGGGGCTGGACCTCGGTGGTTTTTAAGCACCTTTGTAATGCAGGAAGCATAGCTAGTTAATGTAACTGCCTTAGAGGTTTGCTCACTTCCTTTTCAGGGGCTGTGTCATCTAGGGAAGAGCGATATGGATGGGCAGCCAGGAGCTCAGCATTCTGTCTCCTGCCTCGTGCCTTTAGAAAACGCTGGTGTTTTAAAACTAGTGATCTTGCCTGAAGAACAGCTCAGAGACGGCGGTGGCATGCAGATGAAACCCTCCGGGCTCCTCAGTGCTTGCAGGCTCGTGATGAGGAGCAGAAAATGGGAGGGTTGGGGGCTCCGGTTTTGGCCAAGGTTCCCTCCGTACCTTGCCCCATCATCTCCTGAGAGCCCCAGGGCATCTCTTTGCAGCCAGGACTGGGAAGCTGCCTGGCGGTGCAGAGCTGTCACTGGTGTGCAGCACATCCCGGTCCAGCACCTCCCCGGGGCATCCTTCTGTGCCGAGAGGTTTCTTAAATGGCTTTTCAGTGAGAAGTCTGTTCCTGTCACTCTCATGCCTTTTCAGAGTCAATATTAATAAATGGCAGTTGAGCGAGTGGGGGAGCTGTGTTTATCCCGTGGATGCCAGGCAGACAATGAACCTCGCCTTGCCCAGATGGCACAGGCTCTCCTCCAAGCAGATAAACAGGGCTGGTGCCATTGAAACGGGCCCAAACACGGGCAGTTACAGTGATAGTATGGTAATTACAGTGCCTCCAGTGACCATCTGGACACACAAACTGATTTTCGATTTGGATAATAAAACCTCTCCTATGTCTCCAATATTAGCCATGTATGGGGGTGCTAATTGATTTAATTTAAGCTCTCAATGTTGAACCGTGGCTATTGCCAACCTTTTCAGTCTGGGTACATGGTGGATTTTAATGGCTGGTAGAGGCAAGGAAATTGGGGTGTGCACGCTCTGCTCTTGAGATAGTTGCAAAAGGAAGGTCTGTTGGAGGTCCCTGAGTCCGGGACTCATGAGGTCCTGCTCCAGAGTGAGGGGAGACAGGGTGGCTGCTTCAGAGCTCCTGTAAGCAAAGGGACAGAACTTCACTGCTCTTGGTAGGGCTGGAGTCTCATTAGCTTGTTGATTGATTTTAAACAAAAGTTGTCTTTCCATAGTTTATTTATACATATACACAGAAACAAGCATTAGATTTTGGTTATATGAAAAATAAAGTAATACCCTAGTGATTAATATCCTTTATTTTGTACTTTAATAGCATATCACAACTGTGGTCATGAGCCACATACCAGGTCCTGCACAAATACTGGAACACAAAAGAAAACATGCATTCAGAGACTTCCAAGGCTTGGTCTTGCTATTTCAAGGGGTTTTTACCCCCTCAGGGGCAGGATTGGTATCTAAATGCCACCGCAGAATTGGGCTGTATCAGTTTTCTGCCTCTGCTCCCTATGAAACGGAGGTGACAGCACTTCTCCCCTCTGCTGAAAATGGTGGCAGAGGGGCTTGGCTTGCCTGGAGCACTACAGGCAGGTGTATAGGCTGCTCCAGAGACTCCTGTGCAAACACTTGATAGTTGCAGACTCAGTTGCCCTGTGATTGTGTAATGAAAAGAACAACCTTGTTTATCGTCATCAAATCAGATGAAAGTGGCATCTGGCAGTTGCATTTGTAGTGTGCTCAAAAGAGGATGCTGTGTGCCAGAGGCAACGTTTTCCCTGTGCTAAGAGCCTGCACAAGGACCCAGCTCTGCTGAGGTGACTGTCACCCTAGGATTAGTTTAGAATAACCTCTTCAGCAAAGTCATCCTGTGATCTGTACTGCAAGGTTTCAGGGAGGACAGAAATCCTCCCATCACAGCTCCTTCTGATGTGTGTTTCCTGATTGTGGGCTCTCATATTTTTCTTATAATTACCAGCAAACTGCTTGAACAGGAGCTGAAATGCTTTTCCCTGACTGGCAGGAGCACAACACCCACTGATGAGTCAGGGGAGAAAGAGCTCCCACTTCACGGGAAAGGGTATTGGGGGAACAGGAGGGGAGAAGACAGGGAAGAATAGCTGCCAGAGAGTTGTGGAATAAATGTCATTTGTTTAAAGACACATTAGAAGATTAATGATGGGAGTTAAAGTATGAAAGCAACAGGGCCTAAGTGTAGTATTAATGGAACCCATTTTCTTTGCCATCTCCTGCAGGAACTCTTTGGAAGTACAGAAGAGGGAAAAATCACTTTACAGTAATAACTGTTATTTATATAAGAGAACAACATTGGATGTATCAAAATGTGAGGTTTCAAGGTAATAACTTGACCCTCACAATCATTGTTTTCCATTTAAAAGGCAATTTCTGTGATGGTGAATAGATGGAGGAAATATCCCCAATCCTGCAACTGATCGTAAACGAGGTTTATTTTATTATTATTGTTGTTATTAGTCAGTTCCCAATCTAGTAAGGTTGCGTTAAGAAGAAGGGAGAAGACTGGGAGAGATGAGAGAGCTGATAATCAGCCTCGCAGAATTGGTTGGAACCATTTGATGGGCTCATTAGTGACTTAGGGCCTCATCCTGGCTCCCTCCAGAGTCAATGTCAAATGTCCCATTGCAGCATCATTGATTCGCATCCCATAAAGAGCAGCAGGCAAACAGATGATGTGATCTCGTAGCCTCAGAGAACTGCTCCTGTTCTCCACCTGTAATTCACACTGGTGGAAGGTGACTACGGTGTCGTTGCACATACAGGGTGGATGACTACTGCGAGCCAGGAGGATAATGATGGCTGCACTCAGTGACTGACTCTGCTGATGTTAGCTGCATGTACACCATATAACCAAATCACGTACGTTCCCATCCCAGGATTTGCAAGTGGCCTTTGGCAGGAGGAGCCACCCGCCTAGCTCTCCCTGCACGGTCACGAGAGAGGGTAACGCGTCGTGCGCCACGCGAACGGTCCTGGCAGGTCAGCTCAAGCCAAGGGGCTGCTCCTGTGTTTGGGGATAGCTGAGGTGGACAGGCTGTGGCTGCGCTCCCCGGGCAGAAGATCTGTTCTGAGCCCAGCTCTTTAGCAGGAATCAGGACAGATTCATGAATGATTCATGAGGAGGGGTTGGGGATAGCAGGGAAGGATGATAACAATATTCTCTGTGTGGTCAAAATATAACAATAATTTGACCAGCTCTAATTTTTAATAACCACTGGGTTTGTGAGCAGATGTGATAGATAAGCTTGAGCAAACTGTAGTCTTGGAAGCTGGCTTTTCACTTCAGAGCAACTAGGCTACCCTCTGAAACACTAGAGCTGCATAAAACCTCTCAGGCCGTGGGAGGCAGGAGCAGAAAGTTGAAAAAGAGGGGAGAAAGGGTCTGTCCTCTTTTCATAATACTCCAATTATAATAAGTGTTAGATACGAGCTTCAATTCATCCCAGTTCAGAGCAGTGCTTGAATGGGAACTTCACCTTTAAACCTCGTCTCATGAAGCCTTTCATAAGGGCCAGTTTTCCCCCTTTAGCTCTGCATGCATGGTGTTAGCTCGAGCGTGGAGACTCAGACTGTGATGCACGAAGAGTGGTGGCAAGGAGTGCGTGACGGGAAGGGAGGTCTGAGTGTTTGATGGTGTGATAGCAGTTTGCTGTCCCGGAGGTGGCCCTGGACATCTCTCACGTGGGAAGAGGCTGGGGAGGATGATAAAGCAGCCCTGTTTCTCCAGGCAAGTTCTGTTAGCTGGGCTAATGAAAAAGAATTGGATCCGTGAGGGCAGCTGACACAGCTCGCTGTCTCCAAGATGTTTTCAGCGTTGTGTTAAGATGCCTTTTACAGACTTTGAGAACTAGGGGGAATGGAGTGCTGCCTGTGGCTAGCAATCCTAACTCTTTAGGTGCCAGCAGCAAGAGAAGCCTGGACCCCCCACTGAAGTGCACGCTGGTCCCAGCCTTCTCGCAGTGGGAGGGTGCCTTGGCGAGGTCCCCTGTCCTCCTGCCCTCCCCTCTGCGAGGTGCTCGGGCTTGCAAGTGTCACAATGTCTGTGGCTGGATTCAGCTCTTGCAGGTATCCTCATTAAGGTGGTGGAAAGTAGGAGGATTTAATGATCTGAACCATGACTTTAATTAATCAGTATAAATGTTGCTTATTTATAACATAAACCACAGCCTATGGATAACTGTTGTTTAATTAAGCTTATCACTGTGAACCTGATCCAGTTCCCTGCTGCATTACTGTAACTAATTCAGTATCCTCTCTAAGCAGCATCGTAACAAACTGTAGGGGATGTAATTCACTCCACTCACCCTCTGCTTTACAAGTGTGGCTGGTTCTGGTATATCTCATTTGTGACCCAGAGTGGGTACTGATCCCGCTCCGATCCCACCAGCCACTCCTGCCTTTGCATGCTCCTTCTTCCATCACGCCTAGAGTCTGGGAGTCTGGAGCAGCTTTTCCTTTGGGTTTCTCTCACCTTGTTCAATAAGAATTTTTGTGTCTGAGTTAATTTAGTCTACGCATCTGAGCTTTTCCTTTATCCTTGCCTTTTGCTTCTTTTTCTTCCTCTTCACTCACCCTTCCCTGTTTCTGCGTAGCATGTTTAAAACTTTTCCACATTGCACAGATGTAGGGGAATCTGTAATGAGCTCCCAAGCTGAAAGCAAAAGCTGTTTGCCTAAAAGTTGTTCTTTACCTACATTGCAGAGCATTGTACTAGAAACCTTAGAGATTCTTTGGGAAAAGTTTGAGTAACTTTTAAGGTTTTTGTGGTTATTTTCTGTTGTGCCAAGGATTCTGCGGGCAATGTTTGTCACCCCACATAGGGATGGTCTCTAGAAGATGATAAGACAAATTGCCTCGAGCGGGGCTGTTACTCCGCATCACTTCAGTCACTTAGGTCTCTGTAGATCCTTTCTCTCAAAAAGTAATCTAACAACAAAGTGGGGCTGCTGTTTTTTCCAAATGAGAGCATCCACATGAGAGTTTAATGTACTGTGCGGGCAATGTTTGTCACCCCACATAGGGATGGTCTCTAGAAGATGATAAGACAAATTGCCTCGAGCGGGGCTGTTACTCCGCATCACTTCAGTCACTTAGGTCTCTGTAGATCCTTTCTCTCAAAAAGTAATCTAACAACAAAGTGGGGCTGCTGTTTTTTCCAAATGAGAGCATCCACATGAGGGTTTAATGTACTATAGCTGGTGCACATTACTTTCAGATCTTAATTCATTTCATCTTCCCTCCGTTACTGCATGTTTCTTGACCTCTTCAAAATGGGCATGGTAGCGTTTCCTTGCTTCGTGGGGGTATTGTGAGGATGAACATCTGAGAAACTCACAGGTTGTGTTAGAGACAGTGGAATTTGCAGGAGGTAGCAGAAGGCTCAGCACTCAAGGCAGACGATGAGCCTCGGTGGTGGGGCTGAGCTGGTTCAGCTCTAAGTCTCAGAAGTGACCATTTGGCTTGGGCACTGATGTTCTGTGGTCATGCCTTCAGCTGCAGTGTGGGTTCAGTGCAAGGCAGGTGTGCCCAGGTGCTGATTTGGGGTTGAACAGGAGCTGTGCAGAAGCAAAGAAAGAAAAAGTGGTTCTTTTCTGGTAACGTATCATCATTTTCTTAGCAAACAAGTATACAAACTGGGATTAGATGGATTATCAGTTTGCTGCTAAGATGGATGGAAAGGGAGAGGAAAACCATGTCAGAGTCCAGGGAAAAGAAAATTCCTGTTTTGTTTTCGAAGCCAAGGGAAGAAATCATCAGGGGAAAAAAAAATGCAGTGAGCAGAGCCCACTAAAGAGGAAAGGCAGGAAGACATTAAAATAACCTATTAAATTGCCGAAGGCTGAGTGGCAAAAAATAAATAAATAGAAGCTGCGTAGATTGATGGATATTGGATCTGAAGGGCTTCGTTGTGAGCGCCTTGTCATCTCGTTTCAGTGTGACTCATCAGGAAAAGTTGTTTGTTCTAACAGTAAAGCAAAGAGATGAAAACAATCCTGAGGCACGTCAGTGAAGGGCTCACATGTCATTGTTTTATAATTGGCTCGAGCTCTTTCATGTACTTTAATACAGCTGGATCTTCTGTGAGAAGTGAGGTTTCCAATGTCACCTTTTCCCACCCTTGTTCGTCTTCTGCTCAGCTTCTCTGTGATCACCTCCTACTGTTGGGCCACACTCTCTTCCCTTGCACATCTGTGCACCAACATCTGGGCAGTGTGGGGGTAGGGAGGTGGTGAGAAGTAGGCGGCGAGGTTTCCTAAGGGGCAGATGCACAGAAAGCAGTGAGTCGAAAGGCCAGCTCTGTTAATAGTGCTCACTTGGCTTTTCTGGTGCACTTGTGTCAAGTTTCAGTGGCACTAAATAAAAAGTCTAAGGTGCTAAACAAAGGTTTCTGAAGTCTCTTGGCGTATTAACTCTGTTTATTCACCACGTGGTCTTGCAAAACCTTGAGGAGTCACTTTATCTCTTTGTGCCTCTGCTCTTCATCCATTAGGAGAGAATAAAAGTCATTCCACCTATCATTTGTCTGTCTTGTATCTTTAAAGGAATTGTCATATCTGGTATCTACATCCAGCATGGCAGGTCCTTGTCCTTGGATCTATCTTTTAGATATTTGTAGTAGTAGCAACGGCTGATGATATGTATCAAGAATAGAGCTGGTGCACAAAGCAAAACCCTAGATCCGGCCACTACAGCAGGTTTTTTTCCCCCTTCCTTGCCTTGACATCGGGGATATGTCCAAGGCTATTTGCTCTCTGTGTGTACAATTAATCAGCCGGCTGGGGGAAGCCTGGAACTGGGGCCTGGCAATTACGCACTCCATCATTTGGTCTAAGCTCTGCATCCTCTGCAATGCACTTGTATTTGCCAGACAGGAAGGATCAGCAAGCGGTGCCAAAGCCCTGACATCCTTGAAATAGGGAGATGCTGAAAGAAGAGCAGATAAACTGTAAATGCTAAGATCCTAGGGAGGGTTAAGAGGAAAGTGGCCACTTACATAACTGGAAATCCACTGGCTTTAGAGGGGCCCCGAATTCCTTTAATCCTGAAGCATACTGGAGGTTCAAGAAATGGTTCCCTCTGCAAAAGGCAGCACGTCAGTGTTGGAAATGTTGCTCTCCTTACATCACCGTCAATCAGTAAATCCCAAAGTATTGCAGAGAGTTGTGTGTATGCTGGAATAGCCTTGGCTGTCACTGAAATACAGCCAGCTCCAGAGATGGAGCTCTGGGCTTTTGTGGTCATCTGTCTTGTACGTACAGAACATGTGTACCAGGAAAGTGTCCTGCATCGTCTGGGGCTCTGCAGCTGTTTCCTTTCCTGCCCCCCCACCAGCAGCAGGCTCGCTCCCACCCCCAAGCTGCTGCCTGGCTTTCAAACGCGGAGTCCCACAGCTGCGCTGTGCATTGCCATCTCTCAAATCTATGATTATAACTATAAATCCTAGTGGACTTTCCCCATTTGTTTTTCAGAATTTTTTTTTTCTTAACTTAGAATTTTACACATTGTTTCTTCCTTCCTCATTCTTTTTGTTTGCCTGGAAGTGGCACTTGGGGTTTGTGTGGTTATTTTTCTTGTTTTTATACTCTCCACTGACTTAATTAAGTTCTTGCTTGTTTCCTCGTCTTGCCAAGTCTACTGGCCCCACCAGGGCTTCCCAGTGCTCTCCTCCTAAAAACCACAGCTGCTGCCGGTCACCTGAGACCATGAAAACGGGCAGAAAAAGTTCCTTTTGAAATTCAACTTCACATTATTGAAACAAAAGACAGACAGGAAAACAATGTTCCCAGCATTGGTCAGTGTTTTTAGGCTGGTTTCCTAAGAAAACAAGATTCAGGCACACAGACTGACCTTGTGTGGATGTGGGTAAGTGTCCATCCAGAACAGTCGGACAGTGCTTCTACCTGCCTGGACCAGAGGGACGATGTTTGCTGGGGCACAAAGGTGAACTGCCCCAACGGAGGCTTTGTAATACCAGCGCTGTGACAGGTCCAGCGTGACTGCCAGGTCCTCACCTTTGCAGGCTCTGGGAGGACAGAGAAGTGCAACGGCATCCTCTGTCTTCCTGGAAAGTCCCAGTCTCGGAGAATGTTGTTCTGATTTTGCATACACAAAGCGATTATTAAAGAAGAGAAAAGAGAGGTGGAGTTTCAAACAGGAGAAACTAAAGCCCTCAGCTGTTTTTTATCACGTTGCCCCTTCTTTCTCTTCCCTGCATTCACTCTTTCTGGATAGCAGAAATGAGAGGGAAGCTCCATTTAAATGCAGATTTCAAATGTTGGTCAAGAGCAATAAATAGCCCTCTGTTACACCGCTCGGACAAACATTATCAAGTCTCTTTGTGAAGGAGAGTTTATGTTTTTGTGTCTTCTTTTACCTTGATGAGATCCTCTTTCCTCTCAGAGTAACAGCTTATTGATATCTTCTTATTTTATTTTTAAGCAGCACTTCAGAGATTATAATGGGAACAGAATCCCACCTGTTTCTTCACTGGAGCCATACTTGACAGCCCTGTAATGAGGAAGTCTGCAAATTTCTTATCCTTTACTGGATTGAGAGCCTGAAGGGTTGATACCGTATTTAGCAGAGGGGAAACATGCAAAATAAGGCAATCCTGCAACTATTTTTAATCAACCTGCCCCTCAAATGAACCTCGTGGTTTTGGAGCCAGTTTGGGTGAATGAAGTGAGGAGCAGTGCAGGTGGGTCTCTGCTGCTGAGGGTAGCACAGGTAGTCAAGGAGGAGCAAAGCAGGTCTGGGGTGATCCCTCCGCATCCCAGGACATCTCCTGAGGCTGCTGTTCCCCAGCAGGACATTAGTGCTTTGAAGAATGGCATGTTTTCCTGGTATGCCTTTGATCCGAAGGGTTCCTGGATTTGCATCAAAGGACTGATCAGCTCCCGTGGCAGGTATTGGATCCTCTAGGTGTCTAAGTCTGGTTGAACTGAGGTTACAGTTCTTAATTTGAGAGCCCATTCATCACGGGAATATAAGAGGATTTGAGGGCTGTGTTTACAGCATAAATCAGAAGAGGTTGTAGGTGTGATCTTAACCTGTCAGAGGAGACACCTGAGAAATATTGCTGATGGCTTTATGTCTTTTTAACTTGGAGGGACAGGTTATGAACTGTGAAATATCATGTTTACTAAGCCAGTGCTTTGCTAAATCTACATCTTTGAGCCAGCGGACTTGAGATGGGAGTTGTGATTCTGAGGCTGGCTTTACAACTCAATGGTGTGCAAAGCATCTGAGAAAATGTAACAACACTTAATAAAGTTAACTGAGAAAGGTCAGCTGAACACTGTTTGTTGTAGCAGTGTATAAACCTCCCGGTAACATCTGTTGCCTGTTATTGTTATAAAAATGTTACTTCATTAGATCTTGGTTGGATCACGAATTAAGTAGTGATATGTGGTGAAGCTTGCAGTCACAGCAGGCTTGGGCAGAGAGCACATGTTGTGAGTCTGGCTGGTGGCGGGTGGCACTCTGGGGAGCCTCGTGGCTTGGGGGAATGGGAGAATGGAAGCCTTCTGCTTCTTCAGCACTGGTTGAAACCCAACTGAGGGTGGAAAGGATTAAATCTCAGCGCTGCCTGTGAACTGGCTGGTGCACTCAACAGGATGAGTTGCTGTGGCTCAGCCCAGCTCCAGGAAGACAGCTGTCTCCATCGCTGAAAGCACACCAGCTGACAGCACTGCCTGTCCCCCCCTGTTTGCTGTTTTGGCAAAAAGAAGTAGGACTGAATTGTTCGGGGTGAGAAATGAATGTCCTTCCTCCTCCTGGAGAAGTTTCTCTAGGGTAAGAGGAGAAAAGGCAGAAGAGTTTGAGCTCTGCCTT
Source organism: Pterocles gutturalis (assembly GCF_000699245.1). Lineage (NCBI taxonomy): Eukaryota > Metazoa > Chordata > Aves > Pterocliformes > Pteroclidae > Pterocles > Pterocles gutturalis. The sequence goes on along the minus strand of NW_010133241.1, from coordinate 35,320 downwards.
TCACACCGCTGTGGCTGTGCTCTGCTCGAGCGGACAGCAAATGCTGCAGCCAGCTGCACCGCCCGGCTCTCCTGCGGCATGGGGCAGCCCATCCCTGTCCCCCACTGTGCCTGCCAGCCTCTGAGGGTGGGAAAGTCACTGACGGCCTGTAGGAAAGTTACTGAAATCTGTTTTTCTCAGACAGCACCATCATGCCATCTTGCATTTCTTTGGCTACCATTAATAACTTTTTTCCTAGCTCTTGCTGTTAAGCTATTAACTTTGAGTGTTGCAGTTGAAATTAGTGTTTGATGCAGATTTACAATTGAAGTCACTTGTTCCTCAAATCTTGTACCCATTGAGCTGTAACCCATCTATTTTCAATGCATACCCAAAGCAATCAACTCCTCTGGTTTGTAGCCTCTTGGGTTTGTGGGTTTTGTATTCAGTGTAAGGAAAACCTGGGCATATTGAATAAAACCGGAATTATTACTATGTAAAGGATGTTTATCTATCAAGATTGGAATATCCTATGGGAAAAGATGTTTCCAGACAGTTCTTCCTGAGAAAAGCTCAGCCCCTACCAGTCCTTGCTGAATTATCTTGAAATTGTTGGGCTCTCAGTCCCTGTGAAATCCCAGCAGCCCTGAATCGGGCATCACAGACTCAGGTGCTCCTGACTCCCTCTGAAATATTTTTCTCATAATTCATAGAGAAGGCAGTCTAGATTGGAGACATTTATTATGATGGCGAAGACAGAAGTGATTTTTGAGGCCAACAAAGTTCAAAGACTTTGCTGTAAGTTTTCAGGATTAAAGATTTACTTGGTGCATCTTCCCATATTTAATAGACAGGAATAGATGAAAGGGAATTTCTATAAAGATTTTCGTTCATACTTAATGATGCTGCTATTAGATGAGCTTTGGCACTGTGTCCCAAGACATGAAGTTTTAAAACCAACCTTTTTTAAACATTAAATGACCTTTTTCATCCGCTAGCTTTAATAAATAAAGATTAGTTCAGCCTCATTACCTAGTCTGTTCTGGGGGCTGGTTTAATATTTGGTGAAACTAACTAGTGTCCCAAAGTGCAAGTGAACAAATTTTGCTGGTTTTCTATCACACGCCCTGCAGGGAGACAGGCAGCAGCAAAGTAGTTTGATTTGTGACTGGGGTCCAGGAGTCCTGCTGCCACCTCCACCCTGGGATTCTGGCTGTCCAGCTGCGTTCCTTTCTTTTCCAAACCCTGCTGCTTGCTGTGGGCACTTTCCCCTTCCTCGCACATGCAGCCCCAAGATGGGCTGTGAAGTTCACATTCCATCGGAGCTGAGTAGGGGAAGAAGGTTTGTGGTTTTGCTTTTTGTGTGGTTTGTGGGGTTTATGTTTGTTTGTTTGGGTTTTTTCCTCAGCTGTAGGGAAGTTTTCAAGATTTTCAAAAAGAAAAATAAAAGCCCCATCTTGAATAGACACCAAAAATCTTTATGCAAACATTTGTGCCTAGGTCGCCTGAGAAAATGATTTGAAATGCTTTGGGTTTGACTCTTTCATTTTGGAAATGTATTTAAATATACACTAGTGGAAGTGAATTTTGTTTGGAAACTGACATTTGAAGAATATACTTGGAAACATTGCCCAGTTTAGTGATTTTGAAGGTTTAAATTAGAAAATAATGAGTCTAAGAATGCTGACATACACTCTCCCACCACCGACCTTTAATTTCGCTATGTCAGCACCTGGAACATAGCAGCATTTTGTGATTTTCATCAGATTAAGTGCCTTGCTTTACCCTTTCCTGGAAGAAGGGCCATAGTGAAAAGATTGCACGCATCAAACAGTTTTGTGTTTGAGAAAGTGGAGCCTGTTCAGGACTTCTTCTCTGTCTGCTGCTGCTTTCCTACAGAAGTGGGGAGCTGAGCAAGCTGCTTGTTGGGGCACCTTAGTCTCCCAGCTTCTTTGTTAATTAAGAGCAGTCACCAGCCATTTCAATGTCTGAAAAAACCTCTGGTCTGTGCTCCTGGCCTTAGAGGAAAGCACAACCTTTTTTCTTGCATAATGGGATGAAGATTAACTGCCCTAGCGTTGCAGATAACGATGGTGCTTGTGTTTTAGCGGAGCAGAGGAGATGGTGTCGCCTCAAGGACTGGGAGTGTTTGCTGAGACATCTGTGCGTATCATACAAGAAGTATTGCTGTGTGTGTCTTTATCAGTACTTAATGCAGTTTAGCTCCCATAAAACTGGGAACAAGTAGGAAGAGGAGGACCTGTTGAGTGGATATCATTGGGATAGAAAGTAAGTCAGGGTAGCGTGGGCCACCTCTGCTTCACCAGTGGGTTTGGTACCTAGTTACCTTCCACAGCCTGGGTTAGGGCAGGACTGGGAAGCAGAGGTGCTCTGGAGTTTTGTCAGAAGAGAGGAGATCTCCCTGGGATGAGCATAGCAAGGCTGAGAAAAGAGCTCTGAAATGCGATGCAAGTTGAATGTTGAAATTGGGCTGTGCTTTGAGATTTGGGTGGGTTCAAAGCAAGTCTTAGGGAAGGGAAAGCCAAAGTAAAAGGAGCCTGAACCCAAGACAGGTTCCTTCATTCGGCTGGGCTGTGTTGGTGGCAATGCACTGGGGGAGGAATGAGGACCTTCAAGGCACAAACCAACCCTCTGAGGAACATGTTCTCAGTCCCACCTGCAGCACAACACCACCGTGCTGCTTTAACAGTGGTCCCAGTTAGCTACGTCTTCAAAATGTCTGTATCCTTGGACTCTGCTCCTAGCCCTTGCTCTTAGGGAGGGGGGATGCCTCCTGTTGAGAGCTGATGTGCTTTACTTCAGCTGCAGGCTGATTTATGTGCTCCGCTGTGGTTTTACCCATCTGAAAAAAAAACCACCAAAACAACAAAAAAAACCAAACCACAAAACAAAGTCAAACCTGCTGCAGCACAATGACATGTTTAAAAGCTTCAACAAGGCACCTAGCTGCTGTATTTAGTTCCCTATTTCCCTGACACACCAACCAGCACAGCCCACTAATCTCTGCTTTGCTCACCAACGTGGTGTGGGGCTCGAGTCGGCGCTGAGCTGTGGCTCCGTCTACACCTGAGCAGTTCTGAATGGTATTGCTCTGGAGTGATTTTTGGGGAGGTAAGATAAGCGTTGGTGCCTTTCTAAATATACACAACAAAACCCAATGCTGCTCTTCCCCAGGTATGACTGAATAGCAGCATTCTGGGAGGAGACCTCCTATTAGCAAGGATAAGCCCACCGGGCTGCAGAAGCTGTGCCAGCGCATAATGAAAGGCTGTGATTAATGCTCGGCTCCAATTTTTTTTTTTGCCTTCCGTCAAGAAAATAAAAATAATACCCCACACTATCTCCCTCTGCCTAACGCAGATTTGAGTGGGCAGGCCCAGGAGCTGAGTTCAAGAGTCAAGTGCTTTCTGTTTGAAAAATATTTGTCCCTCCCCACCCACGGCTGCCCACATGCTTCCTGAAATATTCCAGCTATCAGCACCATACCGGCACTTTCTCAAACGAGCAAACCAAGGCTATCTGGGGACATTGGGAAAGGAGGCAGTGCCCAAATCCAGGCTGCTTGGGGCTGCACAGCTGGATGTCCCTCTCCAGGAGCACCCAGGGCGAGCGGGCGGATGCTGGTGCTGCTGTGGGTGCTGGGCACCGCCAGGACCGCAGCAGCGTGGGCAACCGTGTCGTGCTGCAGTGCGACGACAGGTAACACTGCCACTGCTGCAGAGATTTCACCACCCACGTGTCTGGCAAGACCTGGGAGGTGGGCGAAGCGGCGGGAAAGGCCGTGTGTGGGAAGGAGGATGCGCTAACAATAACGGCAGCAGGAGTGCCAACGCCATGGCTGCTTGCGTGGCAGCGGGGATCCCAAAGGGGTGCTGGGGACAGGGGGGATGGAGGGGTGCACAGAGCCAAGCTGGGTCCCTGCCAAGCCTAACTGTTGCCAACACCTTTGCTCCTGCAGCTGCCATCCTGGATGACCCCATGGAGTGCAGCAGAGGGGAGAGGCTCTCCATCACCCTGGCCAAGAACCGCATCAACCGTGCGCCCGAGCGGGCGGGGAAAGCCAAAGTGGAGGTGGACATTTTTGAGCTGCTGCGAGACAGCGAGTATGAGACGGCAGAAACCAGTAAGTACCCTTCCACGTAGCTGGTCTTTCCCCAGATCTTCTCTCTGCCAGCTTGCACGAGGTGGCTGGCAGACTGCGCTTGCTGCAGAGGATAATTGTGTGATAGTCAAGGGGGGTACACAGGGTAAAAAGCACCTCTCTGCTCCTCTGTCAGCACTGGAGGGATAACATGTGCTAGCGTGAAAGTGGGTCTCTGCAAAGCCCCAGACCTGCCCTGGCTGCCAGAGAGCAGTCAGGTTTGGTACAGAGGTTTGGTACGGTCTGGATGCAGGCACAGCATCCCCTCGGGAGGTGCGTGGGACCTTCAGCAGCACTCACGCTGTGTTCAGCACCAGCCACGCGTTTGCAGGGGCTGACCCTGCCCGGTGCATCCACCACCGGGGCACAGTGGCACGTAAGCAGAGATTAGGCTCAGACGGTGAGTGCTGAGACCAGTTTTCATTTAAGGGTTTGGCATAGTGGTGTGAAATGAGCCCTGGCATGGACTGAGAGGATCTGGGTCCTCAATGAGCTTTGTCACCATTCAGCTCAGCGGCTTGGGACAAATTATTTTCTTTAATCTGCGTGTCAATAACCAGAGGTAGTGATACACGAGGTGATGCTCCTTTGTAAAGTACTTAATGGTGTGCAAATAGGAGACTCTGGGCAAGTTCAGAGCAATTAAGTTATTTTTAAAACCCCACAGAATGCCACGTGCCAGCAAACTTGATAGCTCTTCCAGTGCTTTAGATTGGCGGTGGGTTTGTTTAAACAAAGTGAGGTTTTCAAGTGGTGTTTAAAATCATGTGGATTAAAAAGGGCTAATTTTGAAGGAGCAGTATACTTTCCATGTTGCTTTGAAGTCCCTTAATGCAATCAGGTCTATACTGCAGGTGTTCCTCTAGATGCCTGACATGTCAGCCACATGCTGATGAATAAAAAGGAATTGATGGTCAGTGTTCCACAGATCTCTCAGGAGCCCAAGTGAAAGAAACCGAAAAGATCTATAATAGCTTCTTCCTGTAAGAGGGAAAATCCTTTGGAATAGGATAGCTTCCCTTTAGGATAATTTTTAAGATGACCTTTAGAGATCAGGGGAGTGCTGTAATTTTTTATTACAAGCTGGCTTGTAAAAGCTGGAGAAATCCTTTTAAGTAATCGGGATTTTAGACTTGTTTCCCAATGGTTCTCTGTACCAAGCCTGTGTAATCTGCAGGGTATCCCAGAAAGCTGTGGTGGGTTGTGGTGGTCTAGAGTGGGCTGGTTTTTCACGCAGCTTTGGTTTTGATTCTGCGCAGCACTGAGCATCCCTGTGCCTGGGAGGCCCCATGGAGCCGTATCTGGTGCTGCTCAGGAGCAGGGCTCTGGGTAACTGGCAGAACGGGCTCAACAGGCCTGTGAGATCAGCAGATTGCTCCTTCATTTCCTGAATTAGTGCTTGCATTATTTATAGAAGCGTTCAGCTAATAAAGTGCATTTCAGCAAGTACCTGTATGTCTATTTATAGAGCCTGTCACCCGTGCAGCAGCCCAGGTTAAGAGCATCACATCCAGCATCACAGGAACTGTTTAAAACAGCAGTTCTCCACCTTTCTGGATCCCTCAGCTCTTTTGCCTTTTCCTGGTCTCTCCCATCTATTCGGGATTGTGCACATCTTGCTTTACCCTCATTTGGCACAGCAATAGGGGAAATCCAGTCTCACTGGGCAGGCTGCGCAGAAGGGACGGGGACTGCCTGGCTTTCCAAGTGCATTCCCAGTTTACCCCTGAAAGTATCCCAAATCTCCCAGCAAGCCTCCTCGGAAATGAGAAGATTGCTTGCTTGCCTGAGCCCTTCTATGTCTTTGGAAGAACCAGTAGCATTTTTATTTCCGTTCTTGTTCCTTTCTCATCAATCTTCTGCCTGGAGCAGTGTTTCTGTTGGTTAACTTTGCTCGGGAAACAGGCTCGATTGCCAAGTGACCGCAGAGCTGCCGTAAAGATCGTGAGCGGGCTTGCTTTCTCACTTGCATCCCTGTAACGCTGCTCAGAAATTTTCTGTTGGGATGTTTTTCAAGCAGAAGAATACTAATTTGCTGAGAATTAAGTATTATGCAAGAAATTGTTGATTTCAGCAAGTGTGGTGTTTGGGGAGAACATGGAAATGGGATAAGTGAGGAAGAGGCAATCTTCCATTTCGAATTTTCACCTCAGGGTGATTTTCTTTGTTTTCTTTACTCTGACTTATAGAATGTAAAAAGTAGAAATTGGAGCAAACTGATCTGATTTTGGTGAAGTGAGTATTCACATAAATTTGCAATATGTTATTCGCTTTTTCTTCAGATTGAAAAATGTCTTGAAGCGTTTCTTACAAAAGGAAAAATCTGGATTCTGCATGGCTCTGGTATTAAGTTGTTCTTGATTTATGCTGGTAGCAGAGGAGAATCAGATCCTTTAACTTAAATTTCAAGGCTTTCATGGCTTTCAAATGTCTGACTTCTCAGCTTTAATACAGCACTGATATTTGTTATCACATGTAATATTAATAAAAGCAGTTTAGCTGGTTTAACCTATGACTGCAAAGCTGTTGTATATCTGTTTAATTCTGTTCCCAAATTTCATGCCCTTTGAAGCACCCTTAAATATCACAGCTAGCATGCTTAGCTGACTGATCTAGGATCGCTGTGATTACACCCCATCGGTGATACTCTGTGCACAATTAGTGCTTCAAGAGAAGAAAGACTTTTTGAGTTAGTTTTTATTTCAGTGTTGAGCTATTTTTCTTTCTTTTTTCCTCCTGACTGACTCAGGCGTCTTCCTGTTAGGGGGCCACAAAATCACAATTGCTACAGCAGGTAAAATATGAGTCAGTCTTAATCACATTCACGCATGATTTGCTATTTCAGCCTTATATATGAATGAAGACAAACACTGGCTGTTTCCGTATGCAGCATCTCTGAAGTCCTGTGTTTTGGAATGAGTTTGCAGTGAAAGGTTAGGGATAGAACTTTTTTGTTATTATAAGTAAAGCCTGTTCTCTCTTTGTGTTTAATGCTTCAACTCCTGTTATGGAGATCCAAAATGACTCGTTTAATCATGTCTTTATCTAAAACGCCTTATTCCTTTTGATGTCCAGGGAGGGACAGATTTTCTACTTGTCGCCCTGTCCCCCTAACATCTCATCAGTCTTTTAAGCATCTTTTTGTTGTCAATCCAAACATCTCAGGGCAGGTCAGCAGTCAGAGCGACCAAGCAAGCATCTGAAGGATTTTTAATTTTTATTGATTCACACCAATATTTCAAAGTGCCTGATATATCTGGTCAGTGAAATTGGCTCAAATGTGCTATGAACTCTCCCACCATTTTTGTGATCCTGTTGGATTTCACAGTTAAGCAAGTGCTTGTCTGAATCCGCAGTGCCAGTGAGGGTAGCAAGGCTGAGCCTTTTCTCCCCGTGGAGGCTAACAGCATCAGGGAATGTTCTGCAACAGAGGAAATGTGTTTGGATTACAAGAGAAGAAGCTTTCCAAACATTGTTGAAACCTTTGCCTCAGGCACCTCCACTCTGTTTCCATTCATTTTCCTTAATTTTACTGGATGTTTCACCCTTGTAGTGATAAGCCAGGTCTTCTTCTTCTGACAGTTGTTGCAACTCTGTTGCTATGACTACTTAACCCACTTTTTGTTCTTGATACCAGATATGAGAAGAAAAGTGCTCACCAAACTTTCCCCTGCATGCACGACAAAATTCCCCCCAGGACTTTTGCCCTAATGCCCTGGGGATGAAGAGGACTTGGAGCAGCCCCTTCCTCCTAGATGCTGAACTGCAGAGCACCCGAAGGGTCTCCTGCAGCTGAGAGGGACTCACAAGTGCTGCTGAGATAGCATGTGAGGTTTTCAAATTGCTGGTGCTCTTATTTCAAAGGAGCTTCTGAAGAGGTGTAAGTGCCTGTAAATTTTTAAGCACAGAGGAAAAGCAAGTGCTGGATTCCTTTGAAGATGCCGCAGAAAAATATCCCTCATTCTGTAGCAGATGGAGATGGTGGAGGGTGAGGGAGCATGGCAGGAAGGAAAACCCAAGAGAAGATGTTTGCGTCTCATCGGTACTCTCTGTAAGAGGTCAGAGCAGTCAGTATGTATCGGGACCTAGTAATATGTGGAGTTTTTTCTTCAAGTAGCACTTGGTAAAGCCAATTCCCCAAAGTGACAAACTAAGTCCTCAGCTTTTGGCCTCATATTCCACTCATGAGGCTATGGAGACTTATGAAGTCTAAGGCCAGAGATCACCGCCTTCATTAGCTAATCTTCTGCAGAAAACGGACTGTTCGCTTGTTGAATGCTACACTCAGCCCCATAACTCGCTGTTCTAAAAAACCCCCAGCACAGTATAGGCTCTAGTTTCACGTCCAGTCTTGATTTAAAGGCTTGAAGTTGACAGGAAACCTGCTCTGATCTGTAGCAACAGTTTTGATGATGAATTCCCTTCACTACAAAAAATATGTTCTGATTTTGATTTTTCTATCTCCTTTTTTCCAGCTGAGTCTAGATAACTTTTTACAACCATCACAAAAGCTTGTCTGTTGGGGTAGCCAGGGACCCACAGTGAGGATGGGGCTCTGAAACAGGCCAGCCATTTGATACTGAAGAGGCAACTATCTATAAAATCTCAGCTTTGTGATCCGGTGGTTTAGTTTTTACATATAAAACCATTGTGAGCTTGCTCTTGCCAGAACTGATAAGTAGCTGGGGTGCCTCCTTTCTCCCCTGTGGTATCCTCTTTCTTCAGCAAGCAGTCACTTGGCGCCAGTTGAGCAAATGTGGCTTTGTCTGTCCGGGAAGAAAGGAGGAGTGTGCATGGCCATGCTGAGGAGGTCTGGTATTTCAGAAAAAGCTGTGGCCAGCACATGCTCAGATGAGCCTTTCAGAGTCAGGGGATTCAGGCACGAGGGGCTCTTGCCTTCTGTTCGCGAGGCTTTGCCTGCACAAGCTGCTCTGGAGGAGCGTTTCTGAGCGCTGTGGTTGATTGGGATGGCAGCGGGGAGGTGACACCAGCTGGAGTAGTCCTTGGAGTGCCATTCGGCTAAATTTGTGCTGTGAATTAAAAGGACAAAAGGTTGCAGTTTAACCCAGAAAGCTTGAGGGATGAGATTTAACTTCTTCATTTTGTCAGGGTCTTTTTATTGTTCCGCTAACCTTGGTGGCATGGAGCCAGAAGATTAACTACTGCCAGGAAAAAAAAAAACAAAACAAAACCAAATGCAAATGAAAAACAGTAACATGATTCTTATTATTACCACTGAGCTCTGTAGAGGATGGGGGAAGAAATTCATACGAGTTTGTTTGCTGCTAGGTGATGCTTTGAAGCTAGGTCAGGGCTGTGTTTAGCATCTTCCATAAACTTTAGCTAATGTTTTATTATAGGAAATGGGGCCAAGAAGGGATGTTCTAAGAGAAAAACCCCAGTTCTGAGTCAGAGATGAGGATACTGGGGCTTTGGGCGTTCAGATGGGATTAGAAGGGCTGGGGAAAGACAGTGAGGAGGGTGCCACAGGCAGGGTGACAGTGCTTCAAAAGCAATAGAGGGATTTTAGGGAGACATAAATGGCAGGGAGTATGTTGTTTGAAGGAGATGATTCTGTGTCTTTGGTAAGGTGCAGAAATTGAGGATGAAGTCTAATGCGTGTTTCCTCTCTCTGGTGCCTGCAGTGTGCCAGATTCTCCCAAAAGGAGTGGTAGGCGTCCTGGGACCTTCCTCAAGCCCAGCCTCCAGCTCTATTATCAGCAATATCTGTGGGGAGAAAGAGGTAAGTGGAAAAGTTCCGTGGTGGAGTAAGTCTACGACCTTGTGCTGAGTGACTTGGCCCCAAAGCCCTGGCGCCCAGCAGCTGCCCAGGGCTGGGGGGTGATGCAGGAGCCCTGGCTCCTTCCTCCCAGCAGTTCCTGGCAAGCCTGGGGAGAGAGGGCAGCTGCCCGCCGTGGGTAAGAAGCACCACAGAGATCCTGACCCGTTCCACAGCCCTGCCTTCTGCACATTATTCTTCAAAGCGAAGGTGCTCTCGGTGGGCTCCGATCACAGTAGTGCTTCCCGCTGGCTCCTGCCTGGTGCCGGGGCTCCCTGGGAATGCAGCATTTTTGCTGGTGATTTCAGAAGTATGGATTAGGTTTTTTAATTTACCACTATACCGAGCAGCAGTGCCTTCTGTGCAGAAGGGCTTTCTGCAGCCTTGCAGGCTTTCATCTGAGGCTCTCGCATCGATGCCAAGTCCCAGCCCCAGCCGCACAGCTCGCTGCAGCTTCCAGCCCTGCCTTACGCTGCCTTTGCCCTTCCCTGCTTCTGCCTCTTGCAGTTCTTGTTCAAGTCTGGTGCTCTGTTTCTGAGTCATCGTTCCTGCACACCTCTCCACCCAGCTCCCCAAACCCTCTCGAGCTGATGTCCACGTGCCTCACCATCTGCAGGGCATTGAGTCCTTGCGTCCCAGCTGCGAGGCAGAGCAGGGATGTTACCCCCGTTATGCAGGGGCAGTGCAGTACCTGCCTGTGGTACTCCAGGGCATCCTGAGCAAAGGTGACTTGCTGTAGTCATCATACCTGCCCTCTCATCCTTCCCATGATCTGCCATGGCTGCTGTGAGCAGAGCTGACAGCTTGGTTTGTCACCCTTTTTCCTAATGCACGTATTCTTGCAGCTTCTTCATTTTCCATTTCCTGTCTCTCTTCTGCCTCCCTTGTCCATGTTTTCATCTGTATCACCTGTTACTTCAGCTTCCCTCACGTGCAACACTGATGGGAACCATGTCCATGAGGAGTGCAGAAACCTCAGCTTGCCCTGGTGGATGCACATCCCAGCCAAGTTCCTGGGTGTGATGTTACTTTGCGCACATACTTGGAACGCTGCACCCCTTTCTGTTTGCTGCTGTTCCATCAATGCAAACCCTTTTTATCTGTGCCCAGACTATGTGCCTGATTTAATATTTTATAAACCTTGAACCATCTTACACTGATCTGGCTCTGCTCTCGGGAAAAGAAATTGAGTTCTCTTCTCATAGTTCATCCCTTTAAAGCCAGATAACATCTCTCAGCCATTTAGCAGAATCTCTCTGGAGCCCAGCCTCCAAGGAAGGGAGTGCCTGGAACCGAGCACTGTAAATAACTTGCTTTCACAAATGGCTGCTGTTCTTTGTTCCCAGAGAATCAGAAGCATTGAAGAGATGGAAGAGATCTTTTAGACCTAGTGCTGTGGGCTACAGCAGGATGGGTCTCCAGTGTTTTATAGTGCTTTCTCCAGTTAAATATCCCAGACATGTGCTCCATCCCAGGCAAAGGCAGCTCTGCAGTAACAGATTGCAAGTGTTTTCCCCCTGAAATTCATATTCAGCCTGAGTCTCTGATCTAAGTCTCTTCATTTTTTTTTCAGAAATGAAAGGTGAGTGCTAGTGCACTTCTGAGGTATTTGATTCTCAAGCTTGATGTTGGCTGCCCTCCTAGTGATGTAAATCTGCAGTAACTCTCTGTGCTTTGTGTCACAGTAGCATCAGCTGGTGCTGCTGTGTTAAACGTGACACAGCAACCCAGCCAGAGCCGTTGTACTTGCAGCCATCCGTCAGGTAGAGCAGAGTGTCCCCATTTTACCGCTGAGGCACCAGATGCTGGAGTGACTGGCCTGATGTTCACCTGTGGTATAACTGGGGGATGAACCTGTGTCTCCTGCCTTGCCTTACCCCTCTAATGGTTTGGCCCAAAGATTTCCGGAGCCACGATCAGCTCTGGACACTTGCAGGAGCTGCCGTGGTGGTGCCTGCCTTCACCTCTGTCTCCATCTCTCTCTTCTCGGTTAGCAGTTGTTGCTGCAAGTCTCAGACTCCATCTGGCTCCCAAGAGTGATCGGCACGCTTGTGCTGGAGCTGCCTTGTCTGCTCTGGTTAAAGGAATTTGCCTTTTGCTTCTCTCCGTGTTAGCAGAGCCCAGGATCAGGGCTGCAGAGTGAAATCAAGGCAGATAACAGCTTATTACTCTAACTTTCCTCTTGCTAACCAAACAGCTTATGCTGTCAATGAAGCAGCCATCACAAGCTACTAATAGCCTTTCCCGAGAGGAGAGAGGTGGGAGGCATAGGATGATAGCTTCCGGAAGGACTAATAATGGAGGAAAAGGGGACTTGACACTCCTCTAATGAAGCAGAAGCAGATGTTTCCCTTTCTCTGTCTTCTATTTCTTCCAAATAATTCACTCAGCAAAAGGAAAACAATATTTCTTCTCCGTATTTGGCTGAACCCCTGGTGTCTGAGCGTGACCTGCCTGCCCACCCGTTCTCCCTACACCAACTGCCCGGTGTGCAGCAGAGCTGCCTCCTGTGCGGCTCCCCTGCTCCCCCTTCTCCCCATTCCCTGGGAAACGGCATCCCGCTCCCGCCTCCTGCTCCCCTGTATTAATGACATGTGCAGCGTTATTAGGACTCGCAGTTACGGTCCCGTTGGAGCTTGCCTGCCGTACAGCCACCTGTTAGCTCTCTGCTGATCAAAAAAGCCCAAAGCTTCTGGCTGCTGCATCTGTTCCTCTCTCTCCTGAGCCTTGCCAGCGCAGGGTCATCTTGTTCTTCCCTTCATCTCTCCTAATTACCTGACAACACATCGGTTCTGCAGGCAGAGGTGGATTTGCAGCACTTCATCCATCTAGCGCCCAGCCAAGGTCTGGGGGTCTCCAGCATGGGCTGTGTAACTCCTGCCTGCCTGCAAAGCAGCCTCCGTATTTTCCCAGGCAGTAAGCCCGAAATGAAGTGTGGGCCCAGCTACAATTAGTGCCCAGGCTAATTAGGTTGAACTCATCCGGAATGGTTTCCTGTGCTGTAATCACAGCCCCTGTTGCCTTTCTCTGAGTGGCTCAGCAAGACTTCCTGATCCACTCCTTCGCATGGCTTCTTGTTGCTGTGATAATTATTTTCCTCTGCTCTCGCACAAATCCCACCCTCTTCTCTCCACTCCGGTGATGCTTCTGCAGTTTTATTGGGATATTTTACTTTCTGCCTGCTGTGCATTTCACACCAAAGGTCTTTTATGGTAGATTTACTTGTTTTTATTTCTTTTTCCGCTTTAATTATGTTTTCTTTCCCCTCCTCCCCACTTAGGTTCCTCACTTCAAAGTGGCGCCAGAGGAGTTCCTGAAGCTGCAGCTCCAGCGGTTCACCACCCTCAACCTCCACCCCAGCAACACCGATATCAGCGTGGCCGTGGCAGGAATCCTGAACTTCTTTAACTGCACCACTGCCTGCCTCATCTGTGCCAAAGCTGAATGTAAGTCATTGCCAGGCTGGGTTTGGCTGCCCCTCTGCTCCCAGTGCCTTCTGTTCTCTCTCCTGCTGCCGGTTTGGTGCCTGTTGGAGAGGGTCCCACAGGCAGCGTGTGGCATCCCAGGGTTCATCTCACCTAGTTTGTGGTGGCAGGGTCTCTTCTGGTGCTTAGAGCAGCTCAAAACAGCGGAGACCTGCAGGGCAGGTTTTCCACCCTGTTGCTCCATGGAGGTGTTCGTGGTGTTTGTGAGAGGAGGAAAGGGGATGGGGAGAGACTCGCCTGCCTTCTGTTTGACAATCTGAAGAGTGTTTTGCTTGCACAGATGGGTTTTTGAAATGAAAAAAGAAGGCTTAGGCTTGTTTCTGGAGATTATTTTAGGCAAGTAAAGCTTTTTGAAATATGTCTTTCCCAAACCCATGTGCAGTTTGTGGCTTAAAAGCAAGATTTGATTAATAGTCAGTACACTGCACACCCCCTTGGGCTCTGCAGCCATACATCTGCTGGTAATTGTGCATCTGGATGCTGGAGCATTCACCTCAGCAAGACCATATTCATCTCTGCATAACTCTCCTAACATGGCAGAAGCAGGCTCTGCATCGTAGTGGTCAGAGGGAGTAAAGTGTGTCCTGCGATTTTTAAAGCCAGCGTGTAGGTTAGTAGCTCATGTGAGTAGCCACACCTTTTTTGCTTTTATTATCCTGTTTCCAAATTCATTTGCAGTAGAGGTTGCCACACAACCAAGCCTAGAAGAGGGGCTTTGAAAAGGCAGGTGGGTCCGGTGACAGTTTTGGGGACACTGGCAAGAGCTCAGCAGTCTCTTACCAGGTACAAAGGAAAGGCAGCATCCTTTCCAGCTTCACGTAGGAGCACAAGCCCTTCTTTTCCCTTAGGACAAGCAGTGCTCCTAAGCACAGTCCTTAAACCACTAACTCAAGGCATTTTGGGCTTTCAGACGGTTCCCTAGAGGCGACTAAGGGGAGCATATGAGCTGTGTGCTCATCAGTGGGGAAATGCTGTTTTGAGGGATGTTATTATTTAGATCCCAGGAGGGAAAGTCATAGCTCTTTTGGTTTAAGTACAAGGCTGTGTGATGGGACTCCTGGGTCCTATCCCATCATGCTCATACTATCACTGTAAGGAGACATATCCTCTGGGGACTGATTGTAATTTCTTCTGGCAGAAGCAGAAAATGACCCTCAAAGTCAATGGACTTAGGCCAGCCTAAACCTAATGCAGTGGTGACTAGAGTAAGGTTGTGTGACTCAGTTTCTCTGCAGTGTGCAATAGTGTCCCCGTAGGACTGCTGGAGCAGAGCATCCTTGTGCAGCCTCTCCGCGCTCGGTGGTCCTCACTTTAGTAGTTCAAAGTTGCCAGGAGGGGTCTGCAAGCCCTTGCTCGTGTTCAGCCTGTGCAGCAGCCTTCTGAAGTGCCAGTCTGTCAGCAGCAGCACCTCGCATCCTCTTGTCGTCAGACAAAGGGGAATCTCTTCAGATAACAGAGACTTTCCTCTGCATGGCAAGAGGAGCTGCAAGCTGAGGCTCCAGGTAGGATCTAACATGCTGGAAATTATAATTTCCTTGAGCCAGAGGAGGAGATCAAGTGCTTTCTTTTTTTCCTGGTCCCATTTCCTCCTCTCTGTGCCTGATGTGCTTTAGAAACATAGCAGCTGGGCTCTGCCTTCCTCACCGCAGAGGCCAGGGTGGCTCTGTGACCTGGGCTCGTGCCCCAGGGAGCTGTGGGCTGGGGGAGAAGGCAGCAAGAGACGCAGATGCAGTCATCAAAGAGAAAAACAGAGAGGAAGCTGCGGGTCTGATGTGAATCACAAACTCACAGCAGCTGGCAGAGGGATACTCTCCAGTTTGCAAGATTAACTTACCGCTGAGATATACAACCTTTGGCTTTAAGAAGCAGGATCTGATTTTATTTCTGTGGGAAGTTAAATAGAAAAGGTGCATTTCCAAAGGAGACAACTGAAGATTTCCTTCCAGATGCCCACACCTTTCTGTGAATTTCTGTCCCCTTGAAAGCCCACGTCATGGTGTAAATCTGGGCTTCACCCAGCAGCACAGTGGTGTGCAGAGTAGCACAGCTTTTCCTTCTCCTTCAGGTCTGTCCAAAGCCCAGTGCCGCAGAGCCACGGTCTCTGGCAGTGCCCCGTACCGACTGCAGTGCAAGCGCTGCCTGCTGCCAGCCCCTGCTTTACTGCGATGTTTGCCTGGGAACACTTGCCAGGGGCAGAAGTATTTTTATGTTCAGTTTTATAAAGTTAGTTAAGTTAGTTAAGT
This sequence comes from Pterocles gutturalis, assembly GCF_000699245.1. NCBI lineage: Eukaryota > Metazoa > Chordata > Aves > Pterocliformes > Pteroclidae > Pterocles > Pterocles gutturalis. Next base: position 19,672 of record NW_010133241.1, on the reverse strand, counting down.
GCTCTTAAAATCTTCCGTGGTTTTGCAGCAGCAGATTTTGCTGGGATGAGCTGTAAGTAAACTTGGTATTCTGATGACTGTTACTTGCAGCAGCCTCTCTGGTCCCTTCAGATGTGGAATAAGGTGAAAATAAACCTTGCAGGGGTCAAATAGAGGGCTTAGGTAAAATTTCTTGTTCACTTGTGCTAGCACACAAAAAAAGTGTTCAGGTGAGGTTTAGTCCATGTGTCCTGTACACAGGGTGAATTCACTGTCTAGTGAGAAAGAAAAAGAAGCTGGTGTGATCCAGAGAATTGCTGGCCCTGGCTGGTTTTTTAATTCCCTTGCGGAGTTCCTACCTGTACTCAGAGAAAAGGTAAGAGACAATGCATTGTAAAGAGCTAAGTGCAAACTTAGCTTGCTGAAACACTCTCACTGTGAATGAGAGGCTCCTCATCTTGGATGTATCCCTTTTAATGCACTGCTTTGTTACCTTTGTGAAGTGCTGGGAGTCCTTGAAAGCAGCGCTCTCTAACGCTAATCACATCGCATTGTATCGCTCCCCTGGCCCCTGACCTCCTGGTGAATGAGCGGTTTCACGCAGCAGAAAGTACAGTTAGGTTAAGAGTAGAGCCCTGCCTTGAGGATGGGTTTTGCTCCTCCGCCAGCTGGGACGTGATTCTGCTGATAGTTCTGTTCTTTTTAGTTTCCTTCAGTTCAGCTTTCCCTTTTCTTTTTGGATTGCCTTTCTGCAGGGACGGGATGTGGGACCGTGCGAGCTGTCAGTGTCTCCCTAATGGTTACATCTGGTGCTCTCTCTGGTCAATCAGACTTGACAGGAGGTTATTTCCTAATGAAACTCTGCAGCTGGATAGAAGAGACAGACTCTATCAAATATGCTTTCTTGACTAAGAAAAGCTGCAGCAGGAGCTTTGACATCTTATTAGACATCAAGGGGTTGTGTTGGAAGGAGCCCTTGCAATGACGTAGCTGCAGGAAAAAACTTAGTCTAAAGTGCTGAAGGCAATAGGGCACTAGTCCAGGGACTGGTCCATGTGGGTGCTCACTAACTATTGCTTCTTTCTTCAGCTTCTGTCTGAAGGGAGAGCCAGGTCCTGTGGGCTGCATGGGGAGTGACAAAGTAGCCTGAGCCCTGGCTCTTCCCCATGGCTGATCGTGTCCAGACGCTGCCCGAGGAGGCAGAGGGGGGTGCTGGGATACCCAGAGGGCTCCGTGGGGGGGGGGCTTTGATGTGGAGGTGGAAGGTGGGTCTCCCAAAACCTTCCCCAGTGCCGGAGCCACTGGACTGCAAACACTTGTCCTACTTTACTCGCTAATTTCTCCATAAAGCACAAAATACACGGTGTTGGTTTTGTTCATTTGTTTTGTTTTGGTTTGTTTTTTTTTTTGTTTTTGTTTTTATTATAGGTTTCTGTGTTGCTCTAGGAATCCCCATTCCACAAGTGATTCTGCACTGTGCTAGGACCATACTCACAACTGCTTTTGCAGTTTTTTTTAATGTAAGCCTAATGTTGTATTCTTGCAATGATCTGTGCTTTGTCTGACTCACGGCAGAGCCTTCCATCCCCAGGGACACGAGCCCTTGGAAGAGAGCAGCTCCCATCAGAGTGCTCCAAGAGCTCCTAAGTGTACAAGCTGTGCCTTGCAGGCTGCTTAGCTTGTGAGCTAGTGATGCACAGGCTTAGGAGGAGAAACCGGTGGCACCCAGAACAACCACGCATGCAGGAAGATAACGGAGGACTTGTCTGCACTCTGGGGTCCTGAGTGAATTTGTATCAGCGATCTTTTCTCTTCCCAAGAGGCCTTTGGGGCCAGTTTTTGCCCAGAGGACAGATGTTCCCCATTCCCTGCTGGCCCAAGCCTGTGCTGCAGCCCCAAATCCTTTCCTTTGCAGCACACAGACACACAACTGCAGGACTGCTTCCTACCGAGGATGGTTGTGGGCCATGAGAGAAGCGCTTCTTGAACCAAGCATAAAATGTAAGGGTCTGGCTTTTTCTCTCTTTTATTTTAAGGCCTTTTAAACCTAGAGAAGTTGCTTCGGCAGTTCCTCATTTCCAAGGACACTCTCTCAGTTCGGATGCTCGATGACAGCCGGGACCCTACCCCTCTCCTGAAAGAGATCCGAGATGACAAAACAGCTACCATCATTGTACATGCCAACGCTTCCATGTCTCACACCATTTTGCAGAAGGTAAGTGTCTATTAAGTGTCGCAATTGTACACGTGGTGGTTTCCACTGAACGAGATGCTGGGTGCAGTACACAGGCATGCACGTGCAGGTGTTCTATGATAATGGTGTGTAAAAATGCCTGCAGCAATGCTGGAAATTGTCTCTGCTGAGAGGGGAATCGCCACTGATGGAGTTTCTGGGGAAAATAATTTGCTCTCTCTTTCCAGGACTGTATCTGTAGAAGCAGCGGTTTAATTGCTCTGAGCTGATGTGTTTGCTTTCTAGAAGTGGTGCATGCTTGTGGCTCCAGTTGCCATCAAACAGCCGTGGAGGGCTGCTTAGTGCTCTGAAATTACTCAATCAGAGCAATGTTTTTTTCTTTTTTTTCTCCAAATGCATTCCTAACTTTTTACTTCCTTTTTTTCCTCATATTAACCAAGATTTTATTTTAATCATGTTTATTTTTAAATGGTCTCTTCCTGCAGTTTTTAGCATTTGTTTTGATAGTCTACTTCAAAATTGAGCAGTGGCTCCAGATGGAGCCTAAAGTTGGGTAGAGTTTCCCACATCCTGGAAGGAACAAGAAATACTTTCCTGAATGGAGGCAGGATCCAAGCAATGGGGTCCCCCCTTGGCTGTTGGTGCAGGCGTTACACACCGTGTCCCGGCTGCGTTATCAGAGAGTCAGTCATTCAGAGGCCTTGACTGTATCAGGTTGATCCCTGATGACAGCCAGCAGAAACCATTAGAGCAATTTTTATTATTCCCCCCGTTCCTCCTTCCTCCCAGATTTTTATTCCACTGCTTGCAGTTTTGCATTTTCATAAGGCAGGTTTGGGGTTTTCTTGGGTCTCTATGCAGGGTGGGGTTGGTTTTGGGTTTTTTTGTTGTGGGTTTTTTTTTTCTTTCTTTCTTTCTTCTGGTCCGTGTTTTGTGCTGCTTGGCTGCTGAGGGCTGTCCCCCTCTGTTGCTATAGTGACTTCCCACAGGCACACAGCAGCGCTCTTCGGGCACCTGCACCTCCCTTCCTGGCTCCAGCATCCTTCTGCCACGACTGATAAAGATGTTAGAGATTGCCACGATTTTTCAGCAGTTCAATAAAACCTAATGTAGTCTTCCTAGCTAGAGGATTGTAGGAATGGAAGGTAATAAATAAGGAGCTTCTGATCTGGCAACTTCTTGCACCTTGGGAGGATGGAAAGCATTTACTTTATAGAGGTGTAACCAGAGTAGGGGGTGAAGTTGTGGTGAACAAATAGGTACATCCATAGGTCACCAAAAGCAAGGAAAATGCAGTATTGGTTAGAAAGTGCCTTGTGTCAGACCTGTCTCAGGAGACCAGTCCTGGCCTCAGACGATGAGAGAAATTGCAATTTCTCATCTCTTGCCCTCCACATATGGTCTGGAGACACATGGTTGCTTCCTCGATTACCAGCCTGTCCCGGCCGCCCACCTGCCAGCGGGCATGTTAAATGGATGGGAGCGATGCTTGCGGGAAGCGCTTTGTTGCTGGCTTTGATTTTCTGCCCTTGAAATCAAATGCACTGACTTCAAAGTGGGTCAGAGGGAGAGCTGACATTATTGCTGTCCCCAGGAAGGGAGAAGGGGGGGGAAATGGGTGCCAAGTTTTATTGTGTAGGGGCTTAAAAATGAGGCAGCTGTCTGGAAAGCTGGCTGAAAGGCAGGTCGGCAGCCTCCTCGGGAGATGTGCTGCTCTTTTGGTCAAAAGAGTGTGTCCATTTTGCCACCTGTGCAAGGGACAGGGTGACAATGTGCAACCGAAGGGCTGGGCACTGCCAGACCTAAGCCACCGTCGGTCCTCTGTGGGCATCCAAAGCTTTCCCTGCTGCCTGTGTCCACTCCCACTGCAAAGGTGGTGACCTCGGGTTTGGGCAGAAATAAGTAAAGAACAGGCAGGAATAGGGAGAGTTAAATCTAGGCTGCCTCTTCTCTATATTGTTTCTTTACTCCCTTTCTGTTGTTGCCATCCTACAGCTTCTGTGGGAGATGGAAAGGGACTAAAACCAAGTAAGGAGGTGCTGCCTTTGGTTCTTCCCTCACTGCCTCCAGTTCCTCTGTGTGGTCTGGGGTGATGGGAAAACCTCTTTGCCAAGGTCCGGAAGCATGATTTGAGACCAGCTGTGCTTGGCAGTGAAACATAGGCTTTCAGGAGGATCTGCAGATTAATCCTCCGCTTTTCTGAACATCTGTTCCCACAACCAACTCCTTGCATACTGAGAATTTTGAATTTTGTAAAAGGACTTCAATAATCTGGACTGTGATCTCTAGAAGAGTTCATCCCATAGAAAAATCTGCATCCTTCTCTCTGCATGTCCATACACTTTTACCCTCTTTTTTTCTATTTCTGTGGCTATTGCAACCCTGTCTAAATTCTGGAGAACAGTCTGAGTTACTAGGTTTCACTCATGCTAATTAATTTGTGGGACTGGAGCCCAAATCCAATGGATAAATGTGGGAGAACCACCACTGGGATGACTGTCCTTTTTCTGGAACTCCAGAAGAGCATATTCAGCCTTGCTCTCTGCATCGCATTGTTTGTAGCGAAGGAAGACAAGCACGGAGCTCTCTCAACTGCTGCTTTCCCTCATTAGGTTCAAAAAGATGTTGATAGTTGAAAAGGAAAAAAATAGCAAACCTCAGCCAACCTTGCTTTCCTCCAGACACACAGTACACCTGAGGGACACACAGTACACCTGAGGGACTTGTCATCCCAAGGGGCTCTGGACTGCCGGACCCCACCTCGCCTTGCTGGGGTCTGTACGGGACGTTTGCTGATTGGGGTGCAAACGCTTTTCCTTCCATTGAGCGTCTTCCTTCCAGGTTGTCCTTGGCTGGGTGCACCCACAGGATGGGGCTACGTGCAGAGATCCCCAAATGTCATTGTGCACCGTGCCGCAGAGAGAGCAGGGATGGTCTCGGGGGTCCGGCGCGGCTGCTCAGGCAGTGTTGGGGGGTTTCTCTCTGCCAGGCAGCCCCTGTGCAGGTGCTTTGTCAGTGCTGTCGCAGGGAGACCTCAGAGGTAGGCTCATTTTTATTGGTTCCTCAGACTTTAATTTCCCAGGTCAAATTGTGTTTCTGTGTCCCCCCCGTTCCATGCCTGCAGGAAGACAGCAGCGCTTGCATGGAGCGATAAGGATGAAAAAGCAAATGTGGCCCAGTCTCTGCCTTGCCGGAGTGGAGATTGAAGATTGTCAGGCTCTGGTCTAATCTCCTTTCCTCTCCTTCACAGGCAGCTGAACTGGGAATGGCGTCTGCCTATTACACGTATATCTTCACTAATCTGGTAAGATGTTTTTCTCGGCTTTTCTCCCGTGTGCATGTAGACTCATGTTAATGGGAGCTGATCTCCCTGACCCATGGGACCGTTGGGAAGAGCCACGTGCTTGTGTAGTGGTTGATCTGCAGTGGAAGGGGAGGGAGGCAAGGAGGGGTGTCCCACTGCCATCCTGAGCATCAGTCAGCGCAAGTCTTGCCCTGGCCCTGGGGAGGTGAAAGCTGACGGGTGCCCGACAGCACCGGTCGATCCAGTGCAGCTGCCAAAGGCAGGATTTGTAGATATCGCGGCCACAGCCAGTGCGATGAGATGCGCGGGTCCTTGGGAAGCACCAGCAGACGGACAGTTCCTGACCGAGGGTCTCAGGAGGGTTACGCTGGAGGTGTCAGTCCCTGAGCCCGTTCCCCGCGCCGGGAGAACAGCAGGCTGTGCTGGGGCGGGCGTGTGGAGGGCACTGCAGCCCCGGGCTTTGCTGCTGCGCCTCTGAGAGCAGCTGTGTGAGACAAAGGAAGGATGGTGCCATAAACGTGGAGAGGCAGAGCGGGGTGTATCTTCAGCATGGCCCCTGGTGGTTTGGCTTTATAGCTACTAATAACATTAATGGGGGGATCGTGCGGTTAAATCCCCGAGTACTGTGCTAAACAAGGAGTAATGGGCTTAGGCAGCAGCAGGGGGAAACCCAAAATAAACATCAGAGAAACTTCTCTTGCTGCAGCAGCTACAAGGCTCTTGAACAGGCTGCCACGTGGCGTGGGGGAAATGCTACCGCCGGGGAGACCAGATACCTACCTATTAATGCTGGTGCGGGGATGATGGAAACCTGAGCGCGGCAGGATGGGCTGGATGATTAAGTGGAGGTGCCTTCCAACCCCAAATGATACTCATATTCTCTAATTTCTATTAATATTTATGCCAGGGTGTGCGTGTGCCAGGAAAGCCGAGAGTTGAATCACGCTTTGTGTTTGGGTGGGAGACAGACGGGAATGGATGGAGCCAAACGTGTAGGCAGGAGAGCTGGAGTGGAGAGGAGGAGGGGGAAGGAGTGAAATGGAGGGGCTGAAAGCCAGGAGAGCAATTGGGACAGAGAATGGTAAAGGGATAGGGAAAGGAGATGTCAGAAAAGAGAAAAATGTGGAAAAAAAAAAGAAAAATCCACTAGCTTCTTACTTGAACTAGCAGCATTCTTTTTCCTGCTTTGTGCTCGATCCATAGGTCTTAACCTTGCTCGTTATCAGTCCAGCAAGAAGCAGCTTCCCTGCTCCTGTTTATCCCCATACAAATGATTGGCACTGGGCAGGAAAGCAAAAGGAGGGGATGTACCTGGAGGGGATCAGCCAGCGATGGGTGCTGGGGGAAGAGCTGCGCCCTGGGGAGGTGAAGGTCACTCCTTTGAAGGCTGTGGCTGCTGCTTTGTGATTTCTCACCCCCAGTGCCAGCCCCGAGTCAGAATGTAGCTGTGCTGGTGCTGTGGGTAGAGCTGGTAAGGGATACTGGCCATCCCCATCAGACCCTGCTCCCAGCACTAAACCACTCCAGTCATTCCCCAGTCCCAGCAAGTAGTTTTCCTGTTGCCCTCCAGTCCCAACAACTGTTTCTTGTTCCATTTACCTTCCCCGGTCCTGAGAGTTTCTGTACAGCCCATGGACCAGGACTATTAATGAATGGTGCTTGGACAGCAGAAATAACTATAAAAATGAAGCTCACCACCAGACTGGTTTTGAGCATGGGTGTAATTAAGCGTTTGCTTGAGGTCGAGAGGTGAAGTTTGTCTTTGAAACCCATTCATCTAGTGTAATGCAGTTATGGCAAGTGAGGCAGATGAGAGAGGAATTTTGTTGCCATTCACTCTCACAGGATATTAAGCTGTTTACCCAGGCTATTTTGCCACCGCGTCCAAAAGATGAGCCTTGAGCAGAACTAACTGGATTTTTGGCAGGGACTGTTAGAGAAAGGTGACATCGGGCAAAACCTGAGCAGATGGAAGAGATGTTTAAGGAAATTAGTAATATTTAAATGGGGATGAGAGATGGGAGTGAGCAATTTAGACTAATAAATCTGGAGGGATTATCAAGCTCCTAATGAACCCTCTGAGGTTTTGCAATCACTGCCTAATAGAAGAGATAAAATCATGGTGAACTGCTGTCAAGGGGAGCAAGCAAAAAGATGGCTTTAAATGGAGGGAGAACTCATCGGAAGGGGAATAGACAGTCTGGATAGCATTAAGCTGCTTGGAGATGGAAAAATATTTCAGGCAAAAAAAAAAAGGAGAGAAAAGGGGATAAAATGCTGAATTAAACACCTGCCCTGTGGCACTGGAGAGGAATTCTGTTTCTGTCTTCCAGCATTAATTTTATTTAATAAGCACATCCCAGCTGACAGCTAGTTGTGTGTCGCAGCTCCTCTCTCTGCGGAGCGTTACGTGGAGGCAAGTTGCTGCAACTCCCCTGGTGCCAGTCGGCGGGAGAGCGATTGAGGGGTGACGGCTCCTCGGTAGCCAGGCTGATGACCGCAGATAGCGTCAGCGTTGCTCTCCCCACCATTCAGTGGGGAGGCAGAGCGGCACGTGAAAGCAGATGCCAGCCTTTGGCAGGAGATTGTGGGAGCAAGCGAGGAGGAAGTCCTCGGCCCCCATTGCATTTCCATTGGAGCCGAGGCGAGCAGCCTGGTGTAAAAATATCCACAGGCTAATTTACTGCGTGCGAATTCATTATCAGCCTCCTTCAGCCAGCTCAAGGGACCCTTTTCGTCAGCAGCAGCAGCTCAACAAATTTTGCAGGAGTCCTAATGAACCTTCTCAGAACAGAGCAGGTCTGTTGCATTTCAGTTCTCCACGTCTGTCACCTGCACACGGGGTATTCATGGCAACTGAGCACCCTTCTGTCCTCAGTCCTCTTGCAGAAAATCTCACTTTGACCCAAGTTCCTTCATGGCATCTCCACATGGTGAAAAACTCTGGGGCTTTCCCCTTCTAGGAGGGCTGAGATTTCCTGATGATTAATGTCAGACGCTGACCCCATGGCCAGCTGCTCTGCGCCTTCGTTTGTGCGGTGCTGAGATGAGCTCAGCGCTGCCCATTGTCCCTTCCCCACTCCCCAGCAGGGCACGGGGTTGCTGTGCATCCATCCAGCTTGTGACTGCGTAAGGAGGCGATGGTGTGCTCCGTAAAAACAAAAATAATAGTAATAATAGTCATAATAATAGTAATGCCAGTGCATAAATAGAGCATTGCAAGCAGGCTGTTGTGCATTGAAAAAAATGTGCTGGAAATCCTTGAAACCAGCAGCACAGAGCAGGAGGGGTGTTGGATGCCTCCTGTGGTATAATTAATTCTTTTAGCTTCTTAATTCTGTGTAGCTTGTTGTTGTTTTTGTCTTCCTCCACCCCCTGCTTTTTTTGAATGTAACGTATGGACCTCAGGCTTGGTTTAAATTTCAAAACATTTATCAAGGAGATTAGATAGAAATAATTGAAACAATTAAAATTATGACTGTAAGAAGGAAGGTGTAAAGGAGTTTTACTAATGCCTTGAGTCAGATGCTCTATTCATTGGATGCAGTTCTGTTCTCCAACAATATTGTGCGGAGGTGTTGTTACTGATAAAACAGCTGCCGTATTCGATTTCCAGAGACCAGATAAATCAGGTTTGCTTTGGTTTTTTTGTTTCCTGTTTTTTTCTTCTTTGTTTAGTGATTTATAAAGAGATTGGTCTTTCATCTAAGATGAGGTTTTCAAAGCTGAGTTGTCGCTCTGGATGCCCTGTTGGAACTGGAAGGGAAACTAGTGTCCGAGCACCCAATGTCACACGTTTCAGCGGTAGCTTGTCATTATGGTGACATCCTTTGGAAGGAGGGAATGATGGAAAGTAAAGCAGAGGGAGAGGTTAGCTTCTGGCTGGGATGGTGGAACTTAGGTTTGTGAAATTGCCTTCTCTTGGTGAAAAGACCTTTTCTATCTGTGTCTGGTTTTGCAGTGAGCTCCAGCACGGACCATGGTGTTTGGCCCAGCTGCACCACATCTGCCGGCCGCCAGCACCATCGCTGTCCCTTGTGCTCTAACACAAGAGAAGAACACGGACTCTTGTTATACTCTGACAGATTTTACCTTGCAGTCCAGCCAGCCTTCCTGGTTCCCAGTACCTGATGCAAACCTTTTGTAGAGCCCCGATCATTCCCTGGATTTATGGTTCATATTTTCAGTGGCATGTGGTAGCAGGGCAAACAAATCAGGTTTTTGCAAGGATACCAAAGCAATTTCTCCTTATTCTGATTAGCATGAGGAAAGGAGGATTTAGATGAAGCAATAACTGTACCTCCCAGCGTTTTGCTGCCTGCGCTACCTCACCTGTCTTGGGTCTTCTTTATGTGTTGTTTAGAGTCTGTCCTGTGCTTTTTTCCAGTTGTTGAGTAAATCATTCTCTCGGGTACAGGGCAGACCCTCTGCTATGGGAGCAAACTGCTCTCTTTGCCCTCATGGCATCTTGTCCTATTTGTCTTTCAGACTTTCTACCCCTGGTTCTCCAAGAGCTGTGCTTTTCAGGTCCCAACATTACCACTTGACCTCTTTGCTCTTTGAGGATTTGTCACTCTTCAAACCTCAGGCTCCCTGCAGAGAAGCTGAAGTAAATTGCTTTTACTAAGGATGTGGGCAATGTCTTTTCCTAAAGCGCTCTCCTTTGAAGAACAGCCTCCAAAATTTAATAGCTTTCCTTTCATGAGGAAGTTAAAGACCCATCCTTACTAGCATATGGCACATTCTGATGCTTTTGTGATGCATCAACTTTGTAAGAGCAATCAGGTTATACATGGACAGTTTCCCTAAATTGTCCCCAAGTTCATTGAGATCACAGTTCCTCTTTAACTACATGAATGGCCGAATAACAGTGCCTTAGGTAGAGCTCCCACGTCCCCTTGCCTACTCAAAAGGCCACAATTTGTTGCTGTGATGACTTTTTTTTCTTTCAGAGAAATTGATTTTTACATGTGGCCCATTATAAACTTATTGACTCTGTCAATAGTTTATAAATAAGCTGAGCCTTTCAAGAAAACCATAAAGCACTTAACATAATATTGTCCACTCGAGTAAATAAATAAATGTGTTCTTAGAGGAGCTCAGGAATGATTAACAGATTGAGCAGCTCAGCCCTGAGGGCAACAGGATCTAGAGAGGAAAAAGCAGGTCTAGTCTCCACTGCTACATCTAACAGAGGAGGTCCGATGGTCTTGGGGCAGAAATTGGTCACAGGTGCCAGGCTGTGAAGAGCTGACCATTGCAGATGCCCCAGTCATGTAATGAGCATGCAGCCGTCCACGCACAAGGCTGGTAGTGATGCTCGGGTGGCGGTCCCTGGCGTGCCTCTGTTATGGAGGAGGATGGGAGGTAGCACCAGTCCCCTGGGAAAGTCATCCACTTTAACCTGTGTTTTGTGTCCTTTGTTGATTTGGATGTTTTTCTTCCTTTTCACACTCTTGCTGCTGTTACTGATCTCTGTCAGTACAAGGGCACTGTAAGGGAGCCTCAAAGTTTTTCAAGCATCCTGTGATGAATCCACCAAGTACTAGCCCTGGCCTGGGGAGACACTCCCTGGGAAGGGTTTTGTTTGCCCAAAGAACCAAGAACTAAGATACTTTTTTCTCCCCTGGTTAACCCTAAACTGGTGAATAACAGTGCATGCTGGCATCCAGCGGTGTCGGCAGTGAAGTCACTAAAGCTGTGCTGACTTTGGCAGAAAAGCTGCTAGGCAATTTCAGTATGGGAATTGTAAGTCTGTGTTTGGAGGGTGACAGCTTTTCTAAGCACTAAACGCTCTTGAAATGGAAGTTTTGCCAGAGTGAGGGCTTAATAATAGAGAAATGGAAGCCTTGGCCCAGTATTCTCCTTCCCATCCCACATAAAAATAGAGAAGGAACAGTACAGTGTGTTCTGGAGCCACGTCGGAGCCTGTCCCTGGTGTAAATCAGCCTTCGCCACCGTCAGAGGGCTGGATCCTTGGCTGGGACCGAGGGGAGTGAGGTCAGTGCAGCTGCTGAGCTGACAGCACCAGGAGTTTCTCCTGCCGAGCACTGGGCAATGACAGTGTCAGAGGGCATTTTGGAGGCTGCTAATCAGCAGATCCAAAAATCCAATAAAGTCCTTGCAGTAATTAAGAGAGGAAGATAACCACGTGTGTGTGTGTGTGTGTGAGCAAGAGAGGAGGGAGGGATGAGGACATCTTAGTGTCGGGGCAGGCTGAATTGAGCAAATCCTGTTCCTTCCTGCAGCTTGGGATGGGGTGAGGTTGAGCAGGGTGTGGGAAGGTCTTGGAATTGCTAAAAATGGAACAAGCCCATCTTTATACTTGCCACCAGCGTGCAGGTAGTGGCTGCCGTCTCCCTGCTTCCCGGGTGATCCAGGTTATTAAAAATGCAATAAAGAAGCGAGTCAGGGAGTGAGGTTCTGCGCACACAAATGGGATGCAGAACAATATCACCAGCTAAATCGATAAAGCTGGAAGGAGCTCAATAGCTGATGCAGAGCGCTGAATGGCAAACTGGCCATCTCACCGCTGCGGGGTGAGCAATTACCCGCAGCCACTCGGTGAGGTGCGACCGCAGCGCGGCAGCGCAGGGGAGTCTCGGGGGTTCGCCGCTTCACACTTTAAAAAACATTTGCTTATCAGGCAGCCTGTTATGACATTAATTATCCCCTGCTTGACTGGCCCTTCCCACACAGAAGGCTCCAGGCTTGGGAGGGAGGGTGTGATCGGTGGCGGTTGCACCAGGACAGAGGGAAGAGCTGGACGTCATCTGTGTGGTCTGCTGCAGCCTGGGAGTGGGTCACTTAGGCGCAGGTTTGGGAGGATGCTTCATTAATTATATGCCAGGGTGAAACAGGCAGGGCAGGAGGGGGGTTTCCATCAGAGACCCACCGGTGCACTGCAGGACCCCCATCATCAGTGTGGGCTGAGGTGGGAGAGGGCTTGTGGGTGCCGAGTCCTAGTCAGGATCAGCGGGTATGCGGTCTGAACGTGTGAGTCGAGAGGCTCACACTGAGTAATGCGCTTGCACCTTGTGGCTTTATGTTCCTAATGGAATGGAGACTATAGCCTGTAAATCTCCCGATCGTAACTCACAGCTAGCGACGCCAGAAAATCCAAGCTCGTGGCTTTAAAATCATGAATTACAGAGCCTGGCCGTGTGGCTTTTATTAGCCAGGTTCTCCCAATGATCTAAATGTTCGGGTCACTCCATAGGTTTTGTCTGCTGCTGTAAAGTGAGAATGCGGGTCGAGTGCCGCATGGCGCGCAGAAACCCAAGAGTGACTTCATCCTCTAATAACTCCTCCAGTGCTGTCTCCCAGGGAACCCCTTTGTATTCAATTAGCTAATGTGTGCCTAGCACTTTGAAAATATAGAGTGCCATAGAATTGCTAAGTGTTGTTATTTAACAGCACATATTTAGTGGTTGCAGCCCTGTAGTAGAAGTCAGAAAATCTACACTGTAATTGCCTGGTGCTGCTGCAGAATTTCCTGTGATTTGAGCAAAGCCTGGGGATTTTTCTTGTGTAAAAGTTCATTAATTTTGGCTTCAGATCCTCAGGCCTACTTCTTCTGAGATGTCATGAAACAAAATATTGACTTTTGTTGGGTGCTTTAAAAAACAGACTGAAAAGAAGGGGAAGAATTCAGGCAGCCAGGATTGGTGCACCTGAAATTAACCTTGGCGTGATTTTTGATGGTCTTCTCTGTGCCTCATGGTGCACTGGTTGGTGGTAAAGGAGCTGGACTGAGACGGAGGGCAAAGTGCTGGTCAACTATTGCGACTGTTCCAGTGCAAGGAGGGGAAAAAAATCATTGACAGTGAAACAGGGATTAATGAGGGAGATGCTGTTTGCACCCATCTCTTTGATTCACACCCTCTTGTGTTCACCAGGTGCCCTGATCTTGCCTGGAAGTGTGTGGTTACAAAACTGTGTTTGCACAGGTGGAGGAGGTAGGACAAGGCACTCCAGGGCTTGGAGTCCTGCTTTAAACAGAATCTGCTGATGGGTGTGAGTTATTTTCCTAATGGCTCCTTGCTCTTATTGCTTTGGAAAGCTATCTTCTAGCCTCCAAAAGCACCAGCCAGCACTGCAGATAAGGGAGAGGGAGAGGAGAGGGAGAGGAGAGGGAGAGGAGAGGAGAGGAGAGGAGAGAGGAGTACTCATAAATTCCCAAAATTACTATAAGTGTAAAAAGCACTTCCAAAAGTTCCTGAGACCTCACAGGAGTTCATGTTCCTGAGATGAAATGGTTGAAATGAGTTGGGGTTAAATACA
>NW_010133241.1:0-5776 GCF_000699245.1 Pterocles gutturalis | reverse complement strand
GAGGAGAGGAGAGGAGAGGAGAGGAAGGGCTGCTGTGGATCTGCTCTGTGTAAGCACTATGTCTAGCAGTCAAAGCAAGGGCACGTATGTATACCATAGTTGTGCTCGGACTTTAAAATTTTTCCTAGCTTAGGCAGAAGTCAGCTTCAGTATGTCTCAATGAGAAATCCTTGGATCTGACACCAAATCCCTGGGCACCCGCTATAGAGCCGTTCACGTGTCTGAGTCTTGCTTCTCGAATATGAGCAGTATTTATCTCAATCTGATCTTTGGCAAGGTAAATGCGTTACCACTTGCATGCAAACACACGGTGAGAGGAGCCATCTGAGATCACCTTCAAGAGCAGGGCTTTCCGCCCCTTTTCCTGACCCTTTGCCTCTTGCCACGCAGCGTCAGAGGCTCAGCCATCGCTTGCCGTCGGGAGGGCAGGGCAGGAGGTAGGAGCAGGGCTGATGGATGGGCCGCCAGGATCTGGAAACCAGCTGAGCAGCACAAGCCTTGACTGGCAAATGAGTTTGTGTTTGCAAAACGTGGGTTTGGAAATGTCAAGCGTGGTGAATGACCGCGTGGGAAAAAGAAAAAAAACAAATAGGGACAGAAGCTGAGCCGGCAGCTACTGGAGTATCCGGATGCTCTCACCCCTTTGCCCTCTGTAGCAAGCCTGACCTTACCAAATCTCTCTTATCCCCTTGCAAATGAAGTGTGTCCCCCAAGGACGGTTTATCTCCATCTCATTGCATAGGCAGCTCATGGCTCATTTGCTTGTTTCTGACCTGGGTCTGCAGAATGCTCCTGTGCACGTCTAATGGCAAAGCATTTCAAGGCAGAGGGTTAGAGCTGGAGCAGAGGGAAGGGACAGGGAGCAGCGCAGGGAAGGGTCACATACGGGCTATGCGATCCCCATGTGTTACAGAGGTGGATGTTTTATGAGCATGACAGTAACAGAGATGGGGTTTTCTGCAGCTGGAGGCTTGCCTAGAAAAAAGACAGATACAGAGAGCACTAGCTGTGGAAAAAGACCAAAGCTTGCAGTGACCAGCCATCGCTAATGAGGGCTGGGAAAAAGCTGCTGTTAACATTTGAACCAAAGCAAATTGTTGACACCGGGGGGAGCGTGTCCGGGTCTGGCTGCAGCAGCTTTGTCAGGCGGTGAGCCCTGGCAGCTGCCTCCATCCCCGGCAGGGCACCGGAATTTCCCCAGGGAAATTGGGCTGGTGTGGGTGGGGGTCCCTCCCGAAAGCTGTGCCCGGAGCCGAGCCGGGGGCTGGGACTGACCCCATCACTCAGCCAGCCCGAGCAGACTGTACCCGTGGGTTCAGCCTTGCGATTGCTGTGTGACCAGGGCAAATTGCTCCTCTGCCTCAGTTTCCCCCATGTGAATTGAGATCAGTGGGGCTCATTCCCTTGCCCAAGAACTGCTAATTTAAGGAGTCTAACAAACCTGCCAGTGCCTGAGCAACGTCAGAGGCTTAGAGAAGTGTTTTCAGGGGAGAACAGGCATAATAAATAAAGGCACAAGTTTCAGCTGCCTTGAGATTGGGGCGGTCTGGACTGAGACCCGAAGCCTTGGACCATGTAGCTGTTTTGGTACGTAACATCTCATTTTCCTTCTGTGTATACCGAAGCCAAGAGGGCAGTCGGGCAGCTGCTGGTGGTGTGCCCCGTGCAGTTTGCCTCCCAGCTCTGGCTGGGGGGAGGTAGCATTTTGCAGGGACTCGGTATACCTCCTGCTGCTCTGCTTGCATGCAGGATCTCCTGGAGCCCAGGTCCTCATTAGCCATCTGCCCTCGTTGCGCAGGTTGACAGGATGCCATGGGTAAATGGATAACCTGTCAGGAAGGCAGGAGGATAATATCATTCAAATGAATCAATAGTTCACAGGCAATTTCATGTTACCTAACGTTAATGCGGTTGTGTCCAAAATGCACTTAATCCTGTGTCTGATCACATTCTCGTGGGAGTTTGCTGTGCTGGAATAGTCTTGTAACTCCATGTTTTGGAGATTTACAGGCATTGTTCCTACGTGCACGCATACGCAGGAAAGATAAAAAATGACTTGACTCACTGAGATCTCATAGTCCACAGAGCCAAAAGACATTTGTATTAGTGATGGAAGAGAATGGGTATCCAGCAGTTTCTGAAACTATTACTCCCACCTTCTCACTTCATTTTAGCAATTAGCGAAAGAGAAATTAGTGAGGAAGTCACCATTATTTCCTGCTAATAGGACAAGGAGGGCTGAACTCTTCTCCAGGAAACTGGCTTTGTTGTGTAACTGCTTCCATTGATGTGAGTAGCAAAATAGAGTTCACCCTTTTTGCTTTTTTTAATTTTTAATACAGTCAGGTTCTAAAGATTTTGTTGCCTGTTTTCTCCCCTAATCCTGTTTTCTGTTTCGGTCTGTTTTAGGAGTTTTCTCTCCAGCGCCTGGACAGCCTGCTGGATGACCGAGTCAACATCCTGGGATTTTCCATTTTCAACCAGTCTCATGCTTTCTTCCAAGAGTTTGTCCAGAGCCTCAACCAGTCCTGGCAGGAGAACTGTGATCACGCTCCTTTTACTGGGCCAGCAGTAAGTAAAATTCATTCCCGTTGTCCACAGCCTCCCTGAGTCAGAAGCTGCTATAGTTCATCAGGACAACCTCAGAAAAGACCTGCAGGCTGGTTCTGAGCAGACACAGGCAATGCAGTGTGAGTGAAGACCATGCAGAGGTAGAAACTCTGGTCTTAAATGTATGGGTGCATGGTATTGAGTATTTAATCCAGGTAACCCCTGTGCTAAGGAGCTTGGGCACAGCACCAGGCTGTTGTTGCTGTGCTGCTGGACCTTGGACTGGCTTTCACGGTTGTCGGTCTTTGGGAGACAGCGGTCCAAGAATGGGAAGAATGAACCAGACAGAGCATCTTTGTGAAGTAGGTAGGAGAGGACTTGGGGTGTCAAGCTGTGACTTACTGATCTGGAGAATGCTAAGGAATCCTGAAAGCCTGTGATTGCCCAAAGGGATCTTGTGGAACCACATGGGTGTAGAGCTTTAGGGGACATGTCTGTGCTTGAATGGCTGTACAGCTTGAAATTCGAGCCTCATCTTAATTTAAATTATATTTATTTGTGAGCGCAGGGGATGATGCAGCCCTGATTCAGTGTCTCCCTTGTGAAATTTGTCCCAGTGTATTTACCTCTAGGGAAATGGCTTGTGGAAGAGAGAGTCTGGATGCAGACAGCATAGAAGGGGCTGGGCTTACGCAGATGCCAGGGGGCTGTTATGTTGTGTGCTTTACCATCTCCCTGATGAGCGTGCAGATCAGCACGAAAATCTTCCCTAGGGACTGACTCTTCATAACTGGGAAGGTCTGCAAAGCAGATTTGGCAAATCAGGGATGCAGGGGACCGCGTATGGAGCTGGCAGAGGGGAGAGGGAGAAAATGCCATCAGTGGAACCGTTTTTAATGAACTCAGAGTCCTCTTGACAAGCTGAGGCAGCTGTGTACTGCTGAAAACCTCCTTATTATCACTACAAAGTGATCTTAAGCAGGCAAAATAAGGAGCTTTCTGCCCTTTGTGTCCAGGTCCTGTTGGCTTGACATGGAGCTCAGGTTCGTGCCTGCTTGGGACCATCCTGCTCTCCCTCCTCCCAGCCCTCCTGGCTGCAGTGAGCTTGTTGTCTGCCCTGCTAAATCGCTGTAGATTGCTACCAGGGAGCTTCCTATTAGGATGACAGTTGCAGGGACCGTTCAGAGGCATTAAAAATAAATTTCCTTCTAATAGTACAAACAGCAGACAGTAGGAACAGGAGCGTTGCAAGTGTGACGGGGAAATAACAGACCTCCTTGTGCCCTTCTTACCCTGTGTTGTCTTGAACAACCAGCAAAATCTGTAGGTGGAAGGATGCAAGGGTATGCCCCATTGCAGCACCTTTTTTTTTTTTTTTTTTTTTTGAAAGAGTGGAGGAGTTCAGAGCTGAATGGAGCTGCAGGGGAAATCCAGTGCCATTTTGCTGTGCATTGTCTCTGCCATTGGAAATCTGGCAGCCCTCATCTCCCAGAGGGCATCTCTCTGTGTAAGAACTTCCCCTTTCAGTCCTGGGAAGCAGATATCTCGTGGGATAGCTCATACTAAAAAGAGAAAAGGAAGCTCAACAGCTGCAAGTGACAGGAGGGAGGTTTTCTGTGAGCTGCAAAATCCCAGGGCTTTCTTGCTAGAGCTGAAAAAGTGTCTGAGGAGGGAGGGGGAAGCTGCTTGCTCTAATGCCATTCTCATTAATCACATTGCAAAGAAAGGAAATCAGAGAAAATCATTCAAATTACAGATGGCTAGATTAGGTAATTAGAATTTAGGCTAAAACAGATGTTTGTAATTAAGTGTTTATGTCATTGAATAAAATCCAGATTGTAAAGTCTATTTCACAGGATTTTAATGGTTTTAATTCTCTGTGTTATGTTTGGGGGCAAAGATACAGATGATAATGTTTTAGGAAGAAAAGGAAAAAAAAAAAAATCCACATGGCAAAACCCAGACTAGCCAAACCTGCTCATATTTCCCTGGATATCACTTTACCTTTAAACATGGCCTTTATGTGGGAGGTTTCCATAAATAAAAAATAAAGTGGGATCTTCCACTCCACTGTGCTTAACCCGCTGTTAGTTTCTAGAGGGGCAGATGTGGCGTTGGGAGGAAGGTGTGCTGCATCCAGCAAGGAGCTGTGGTGTGCCAGGGCAGCACTAGTTGTTTTAAAGATGCTGCTGGGAATGGTCCTGCCAGCTGACGTGTGCAAGGGCTGGAGATCTGTTTCCTGACCCTTTCTAGCTGGTGAGTTGTTCCCAGGGCTCTGTGTCACAGCTGTGCCCTGCGATACCTCCTTAGCTCTCGGGTGCAGCCTCTCCTCATGCAGCTAGCTGCTGTGCCAAGGGGGACGGAGCAGCGAGCCCGCCTGCCCAGCCCACCATCTGCTCCCTTTTCTGGACCCTTGTTCTGATGAGACATCCATCAGGTGGCAGTTTTGATCAGCTACTTTGATTGTCAAGGATTAGGCTTTAGGGACAGAGGGAAGTCCCCTGCAAGCCATGAACCTGCGAGTGGCGGAGCACCGCTGAGCTTACCCAGCCTTTCACCTGCAGCCTGTCGTGGAGCTCTGACACTGCGGGGATGCTGCAAAACCAACAGGGATCTGCACAAATCAGATGATGCACGCAAGGAAGAGAATCAATTTGTTAACAGGCAAATTGGCTTTTTGTGACAGAGTGACAAAGCTGTGGCTTAAAACGAGAACATAAAAGTAGTGAGAGGTTTTATAGGTGACATGCAGAAAGTTGAGGTGATACACAAAAGAGCAGTGACAGATCCCCTTGCTGAATCTCCCTGGAGGAAATTAAAAAGGTGCTGCCTCCAGCTCGCTCTCTCCTCCTCTCCCGAGGGTTACGGCTGGGGGTTAAGGTGCAGCAGGACAATCCCACACCAGCAACCACAGGAAGATGCAGAGTGCCCTAGAGGATTTGGGTACCAGAGGAGCAGAGGAAGGCATAGAGAGAAGACCATGAACCTCCCTAGGTCTGAGTCCTGGCGGCTGCTCCAGAGCTATTGAAGGAGGAATGAAGGCTGGTGTTCCAAAGGAGGTGCACGTTGCTGTGTTGCCAGGCTCCCATGTGTCCAGGTGCCATGCTCCAGGGCCCACAGAACTGAGAGGCTGGCATGGGAGCCTGGTTTTGAGCCCAGTGGGGCAGGGAATGGCTGGCGTAAATGATACACAATCAGGAATGGAAATGCAGTGCTTCTGAGAAAA
>NW_010133240.1:0-567 GCF_000699245.1 Pterocles gutturalis | reverse complement strand
CCAGCCTGGGGTCCCTCCCCAGCCTTCACAGATTTCTCCAACAAGGATCCTTGGTGTGGGCTGCAGTTCTTCACCAACTGCTCCAGCATGTGTCCTTTCCATGGGCTGCAGTCCTTTATGAACACACACCTTCAGTGTGGGTCCCCCATGTGTCCACAGGTCCTGCTAGAAAACCTGCTCCAAGATGGGCTCTTCTCCATGGGCCACACCTTCTGTCAGGATTCTGCTCCAGCTCAGCTTCTCCATGTGGTACAGCTTCTTTCAGGGCACATCCACCTGCTGCACCATGAGCTCCTCCATGAGCTGCTTCATCTTGGACCAGTATGGGCAGCAAGGGAACAAGCTGTATCACCATTTTCTTCTCCATGACTGCAGGGGAATCTCTGCTCTGGTGCCTGTAGCACCTCCTCCCTCTCCTTCCTCACTGACCTTCTTGCTTTTCATGAGTTTAGAAAAGGCTTCTGAGAGTATTTGCTCCATCTTCCTTCCAGGGACTGAACAGAGACTGATAAAGTGATACTTTACTGTGTTATCACTGACTTGTATATTTGTATATGTTACTATTAT
>NW_010133239.1:25552-47748 GCF_000699245.1 Pterocles gutturalis | reverse complement strand
CAAGAGTGGGTGACAAAGCCAGCTGGACAAGCCTCCCTGGATCAGGAGCATGGCAAGTAGTTACTGCAAAGGAAATGGGCAAGTAGGAGCTTGTCCACTTTCCAATGTTGCCTCCAGTGAAAAGAAGGTCCACAGAGGCAGGGCGAGTCAGGGTGCTAGAAACTTGGGAGAGCTGCAGTTGATGGGATGATCCTCTTGGCCTTCAACTCAAAAGAGCCCCAAAGAAGAAAAAAAGCATGCAAGACACAAAAGGAAATAAGAAAGGTAAAACCCCAGTGAGACTACTCTCATCAGCAGCAGGTATTCCAAATCCTTGTGAGATGCCAAAACTGCTGCCTGAACTAGGTCCTCCCTCCCTCAGTACCCAATGGAGCCCTGCAAACCAATGTAGAACCACATTCTACATTCTACATTTCTACCCTGGAAACCAATGTAGAACCACAGAGTGATCTAGAACCTGATCTAGAACTTTCAAGCTAACTAGAGCCTGATCTATAATGAAGTCTAGAACCTGAGGTCGCCTAGACCCAACCAGCAAGCTAGAAACATGATTTAGAAACATCACTTGGGCTGCCCTGAAACCAAGCAGTCCTGAACTTGTTGATGTGAGCTAAACCCAGCACATGACCTGAATCAGATCTGACAAGCTGTGACAAGAAGTGAAGTAGAACCAAGAAGCAAGATAGAAACATAATCTAGAACAACAAAATTATCTAGAATATGATCTAGAACCTTCAAGTGAGCTAGAACATGGTCTAGAACCACCTCCCTGCCAACAAGCCCAACTCCAGAATTCATACCTGCACCAACTGCACCAACACCACCCCAGCTCTACCAACACCTGACTGTACAGGACTGACTGCCTGTCAAAGGCCCTGATGAGGGAAGGCCTTGGGGTGTCTCAAACACCTTGGCTGGAAAAAGGCAATAGGCAATAATCCTGTTCCTTGCTGATATGAAGAAGCCAAGAATGCACCAAAGGCTTTACTCCCCTCACTAACCAAGGACAAACTTTTGCTTAACAAGGTCGGCGCCCCCAGCTCCAAGGCTCCAACAAAGAAAGTTCAGCCAAAGTTAATCCAGTTCAGGGGCTGCACCACCACCGACCCCACTGGTTGAAAGGTTTCATGCCGCCCTTCCCCCTCTCATTTATTAAGGAGACACCCCTCTCCGCTTCCTATGTTCATTAAGGCTCAGCACTTTCCATGATCATTGGAGAAAGTTAGGCAGAGACCAGAGACCTTTTGGCTATGAAAGATGAATAAACAAAGAGAAGGCCTGTGCCCATCACCTGAGGACTCCTGACACGCTGACAGACTCCTCAAGGACAGACTCATCCCAGGATCCAAAGGGTGGTGAAAAAATCATTTCTCACTCTCTGAAAACTCTCTCTCTCTCTTCCCTCCTTTGCCTTTCTCTTTTCTCTTCAAGCATCTCTTCATCTCTCTCTGGCACATATGGGAACACCTGAGAAGTTTTATGCCAGCTCCTTCTGGGGCTTGCTCAGCAGGTTTCCAATTCCATATTCAGCCAAGACTACTCTCTGGAGATGAAGAAAGACTTTTGCAGAGCTGTCAGCCTGTGGTGCCACCACAGCAGTTTGCTAATCTTGGCCACAAGCAAAGGTGAGAGCAGAGGGCTATCCCAAGGTCTCTCATTAGTATAGCTCCTAACTGCTTCAAAGGGTTCTCATGCTAGTGGTTTCAAAGTCCTTTGTGGTGAAAGTGAGCCTTGTTATCTGCCTTCCTCAGATGGGTAAACCAAGGCACAGCCTGAGAAGGTGATTTTTGTTCAGGGCCCTTGAGCAATCCAGTGCTGGCGCTGGGAATGAGTTGGGGCAGCCCAATTATCCATTCACCTCCCCGTTCCTTCCCAGGCTCCCTCCTCTAACTTGACAGAAGCTATTTGCCTACACCTCTGTTGCACACAAACAGCATTTCACGAGATGCAACCACCACCTTGGTATCTGTCAAGTGCCCTGATAGCTGGTAGTTCTTTCACCCTTCCACGTGAGTGGGGAAACACGAAGGTCTCTGCACTTTCCCAGGAGGGGAGAGGTGCAGCAGTAATTCCCCGTCCACGGAGGGAGCCTGTGGTGGGGCTGGCAGGTGTTTCCCAGTCCCAGTCTAGGGCTTTAACTACACAATCATCCCATCTCACATCAGCTGTGGGCATCTTGCTTTTTACTTTAAACTTGATCTTTCAGCTGCATCACTGACCATGTTATTACCTCTGCTGAGCAAGGTCTGCTCAACACTGAATGTTCTGGGTCTACAAACCAGAGACAAACGCTGCCATTCTGTGGTGCGTCAAGAAAATGGAGAGGCAATGACAGCCACTGCTTCCCAAAGCCGAGGAAAGAAAATGCTTGTCTACCAATTCTGCTTGTTACTGTATATTACACTGTGTCTATTACCAACTGCTGACAATCACTTTTTAACATTTCCAGTTTGATTAGATTAAATAAAAAGCAAGTAAGAGTCCATTTTTATTCTCCTGATGTCTACTGTGGTGTTTCTAACTTGGAGAGCATAAGACCACCTTCATTCATCATTATTTATGTAAGTATGTGTTGTTTCACTCTTACACTCCATCTATTTTGGCATCTCTTGATGCTGTGCAGAACCTGTGGCACAATTCTACCAAAACCCTCACTTATAACTCAGAAGAGAAGCTCTATCACAGAAGCAACCTAGAAGAGAAGCCAAAGTCCCGTACCAGAAAAGAAGTGACTGCAAATCTTCGGACATTTTACGTTTCTGCTGCATTTCTCTAACTTCGTCCTGCTACATCTACCTGCTTTCTCTTTCAACTACAAACCAATCTGATTTCTCTCAACTGACTTCTGCTAACATCCCCCTGTTATGATATGAATCTGTTAACTGAATTTATCTTGTTTTTATTTGAAAGGGGGAAATCTTTTAAAAATTTCTTTTACCACTAATGTGATGTCTCTGCAGCCAAAAGTAATTAAACGGGCAGAGGAATGAGACATAAGAAAGAGGTTTTGGTTTTTGACTATATTTTGTCTGTCTCGTGCCCCGCTGCGTTGACATACAGTTACAAGATCAACAGGAATTAGATTGTTTCACACTTAACCACAGCAACTCCATTTCTCACCACCACACATTTCTGAATGAAATCTTTGCTTCTTGTTTGAGAAACAGATGCAGATGCCAATATGCCAGCCATAAGAATGGAATAATAATGTCAACCTGAAGTTGCACCTAGTTCCTGTCCTGAGCTGTCCCAGTGCTTGCTGTTTCTGTTCCTTCCAACTGAACGGCACTTTTACACTGGGTGCAACCGACTCTGTTCCTGGTTGTAGCCCACTGCTTTGTTTCTTTTCCTTGGTGCTTCCTTAATGGCCCGTGGCTTTCATTTCATTTTGTGCCCCAAAAATTCACTACCTCACATGCACATAGGCTACACAAACTGCAGAGGACAGCCACATGGACAGCCTTTGTGACCAGGAGAATGCAGCAATGGCAGGTTTTTGAGCTCACATGGACACACACAGAGTCTTGATCTCTGACTCAGTTTTGGATCCTGTAGCAGTTATTCTTTTGCCGGTAGATTTTGTTGTATCATGCAACATTTTTATAACTAGTTCATGCTTTAACAGATCTGATCTCCCCTTAGGTTTCTAATTAAGGAACAAAAAAAAAAAAAAAAAGTAGAATAGGTAGCAAAGAATATGAGTGCATGGCCCAGATCAGGCCAAAGGCCAGCTGAGCTCAGTATCCCATCTCAGACATCTCTGCTACTGCAGAGAACACAGGGAAGGCTTTTAGGTTAAAAATCAAGCACACACTGATAACTAAAGAGAGGGTTTTTTCATATTTAACCACTGACTGATCCATAAGCTGGCCAGAATCATACTCAACAGTGTCACATATGCAGATGCTAGAATGATAGAAATAGCAGAAACACACACTGATAACTAAAGAGAGGGTTTTTTCATATTTAACCACTGACTGATCCATAAGCTGGCCAGAATCATACTCAACAGTGTCACATGCTAGAATGATAGAAGTAGCAGAAACGTGACTGGAAATAAAGAAACAAAAGAATGTAATATTTTTTGAAGTATTGCTTCTAAAAATTCAGAGAAATCCTGGATTTAATTTCTGTTTTCAGCCTTGAAAGTTCTGAACATCTACCTCACCCCAAACACTATGGCAGAGGAAAAAACGAGAGGATAGTTCCACTGCAGCGTCCTTTGTCTTTGTGACTATGTATGGCACAAGACACATCAAAGCACACTGCAGTGCCTTGTCTCAAGACTTAACAGCAACGGGTGTCAGGTACTCCAGTGTTGCTGTTATTGCTATTGTTCTGTAGTTTCTTTAAAAAGCTACTTTTAGGGGATACAACATCAACCACCCAGCTAAGAAGGGGAACACTGAGCCAGCTGGTACGGCACCTGTGTTCTGATGCAAGGAAGAGAGAAAGAGGGTGAAGACATAAAGATCAAGCTGCTTCATCCGAAGAGCAGGTCTCTACCGCCTGAGCTGCACAGCTGCAGAAAGGCGAGGAGGAGGGTGCTCACTGTCCTTCAGTTCTTACTGCTTGCTACCAACGTAACTGGACTGGGGTGTGGAGGAAGCCACACAGGAAAGGAGGTGACTGCTTGCATTTCTTTTTGAGCAAGGCAAAAACAGACACACCACTTTTCATGTCATTATGGGGTGTCTTTTGAGATTTTGGGTGTGAACCTACATACTGTTTGTTATTCAGGGGAGATTACTAGTTGGTCAATAACTGTCAGTCAGCAAACAATATAAGTGTAAAAGTGAGGAGAAAGCCTTTCACAAGGGAACTTCCATAAGTACGTTCCCAAAAGAATGATGAAACTGCTTGCGTGGAGTGAATACATTTGCTTCTGCTTACCATCAAGCCCTCGAGTACGAGGATATGCCTGGAGTTGCTCATATTGGGAATTGTGCTCTCTTGCTCCTTCCTTGGCTGTGACATTATCCTGAGTAAATGCACCAGCACAAATCCATAGAAAAAGCACTTGTCACACAGATGAAATCATTGACCAATGTCAGGAAGTTCCTTTTTAGGAATGAGATCTCTTTCAAATTTGTCTAAGGACACATAGGAAAAAAAGAAAAGGGGATGTTTCACATTTAAGATGTTCATGGATTGGTACTTTGTTTTGATTTTTTTTTTTGTCAAAAAATGTAACCCAGTGCCTTTTTTTTGGTGATCCTATACACATGGCTCTTCAGAGTTGTAAGCAGACTATCAATATTCAACTGAAGGTAATATTGACTGCTTTTTACACATATGAGAGCCCATTTGATCCTGTGCCAGAAGAGGAGAGCCTCTACTGGGTTCTGCTCTCATTCCTGGAAGAAAGTATGAAGGTAATGAAACCAGAACCTTCTAGATTACGGGGAGAAGAGGATGCTATCCTGTTAAGTAAATAACTAACCCCTCCAGCTACCACAGAGTGATTGTTGACTCTCCTGTATCACTTCTAAACTCTTCTCTTCCCTGCAGCTTAACAGTGTTTTCGGGGTGGGGGGGGGCAGACCTCACTCTATCTTGCTGGAGAAGGAATGAACATGATGGAAATTAAACTCAGTCTCCAACCCCAACCCCACAGTGCAGAGATGCAGAGCATAAAGATTCATTGCCCCCAGAATTCCACTTGACTTTATAAGCTGTTTGAGCCAAAAGTGGTCACTCCATTTTTAAATTTACATCTTTAACTGGCCTTTTCAGTTGCCTCTTTCTATATGCAAAATCCCCTAGGACACTCCTCAGACTACTCAGAACAAAAATTCAATTCCTCTGTGCAAAGCTAACTGAAGTTACACAATAGGTATTGACGTAATGAATGCACCATGGAGTTTCTTCATACCTCCACCAAACCTTTCCCCAACACTAGAAAGTCAATCAAATGTGGGTTCCAGCCACAAATGACATTACTTCCTTTCCGCGGTAACAGCTACTGCAAGGAACACCATATGAAAACAGTACACCTAATATTCAGTGTTCATTTCTCTGACTTCTGTTGACTGAGCAAAGACTTTGCTTGCATTTGTGAGTTTCCACAATGTAAATTCCTCTAATACTGTGAGGCAAAGCTGTACTATCTTCCATTTAGTTATGGAATTTCTAAGGCAAGTGAGAAACAGCAGGAGAAAGCCCTGCATTGCAGAATCTCTTCCGTAAGCACACGCCTGACTACGTCAAAAGTTAAACATTAATATTCCTACACAACACTTGTTTGACCATGTAATAATAATATCAGTTTTAGAGGTTCTGTTTCAATTCCCTCCACCTATAACTAACATCTGCGAGTAGGAATCACTCCAGAGAGCTTTAGTCTGGCAATCATAACAATAAATCCCTTTGTCAAAGGAACTGTTGTTTGCCCAAAGCAAACAAGATGTCAATCATATTTAGAGAGTACAGCAGAAAACTACTTTTATCATAGAATGCAGACCAGTACAGGTAGCCTTATGTCGTAGATAGATTGGATAGAATAGAAATTTTGCAGTAAAACAGTATATAGCAAATAGTATCCTTCATGTGCTTGCTTTTTTTTTTTTTTTTTTTTTTTTTTTTCCAACCAGCTGAATTTAATGAACATACTACTTAACTATTGTGAGCATCCTCATGGAAGGAGACTTCCGTCTGGATCTGCAGGGAAGTGGATGCTGGCTGAAAGGGCCAGTCACGCTGCAGGGTGTGGGCAGCATCAGGAGCCTGGCACCGCTCCATCAGCCAGCTGGCAGAAACACCGCAGACACAGGATGTGGTATGAAGATAGCCATATTCCTGGGGTCACCACACAGCTTTCCACAGAAGTCAACTCTGCAACAAAGTTTGTTCTTTTAAGAAAACAGGAACTTTCCAATCTGCAGTAGAGTTGTAATAACTGAGGGCAAAGTTTATTCACAAGTGCTATATGGAAAGAAACTGGACACAGTCATGGCTTTGAGAAGAGAGTCATCAGAGCTAAAAACCCTAGCAGTCATGAATTTCCATTTTGACAATACTATAATTACCACTTCATGATGCTGGACTACATTTGCATTGCCCTTTCCTTACAGTTAATTGTTCATGAAGAGAAACAGAAATGAGGAGAAAAGAACCCCAGAAACATTACACTATCTTATGCACAAACATCCCTTTTGAATGCCTGTGACTGAGCAGGTGAGATAGAACTTCATTCAATTGCACTGCAGTTTTATTTATGTATAACAAATTACGGAAAAGGAAATATGGGGAGAGAAACACAGATTCTACTGAATAACCTTGATTTTTGTCAAGACAGTGAAGGTTACATCATCTCACACTGCACTGCTGTTGTACATTGTGTCTGCATTCATAGGTGAGACAGAGACATTTGTGCTGAGAAAGATCCCATTTGACATTTCAGTAGTGCTCAGGTTTTTGCTATGACTTGAATCAGAATTCCTAGCAAGCAAGGCAGGAATGTGGTAGAAAAGACATAGGTACATTTCCATTAACAGCACATATAAAACCATATGATGTGGTCAAGGCATCAGCAGATAACATAGCGTGTAGCTGTACATAGGTTATGTCTGCTATCATTACTCATTGTTCAAATACTTAGCCATGAGGGTTTGTCCTAGAGACTCTTTACCTCCATTTCTCTTTTTATATAGAAAAAATGCATTATTAGTGTTGAAATCCAGCAGAATGCAAATGTTTAATATTCCTCACAGACAACTTCAGCATATCTGCATTTGGGAAGGAAAATTTAAAGCCACTGCTCTTAAAAGAACTGAACTTTTCAGTTGGAATGGGAATCATGGTCAAAGCAAAAAAAAATTTCCATTGGTTAAACTTAGGCAATTGTGGTAAAAGATCCTTTCTGTAGGAGAAGACACTGTGTCCATCAGTGCAAAGTTAGAACATCTGGCAGCTCCCTTTCCCCATCACTGACTTTTGTTTGGAAGCTTAGACCTGCCCCACCACCATGTGGGAGGGTTCCTGCATCTGAGATATCACAGAAACCCCAGGATGGCGCAAGGCGCTGCCAGTAACATCTGGTAGCCTTTGACCTTTACTACTAGCTTCAGACCAGAGACTGCCTCCTACCTAGTCCTGATACAAAAGTTCAAGTTCCTGTTGACCTCAACCATGATGAAAGCCAATAGTGTAACTCCAACATTTTCTTAGTAAGAAACAGCTGACAGATGCCTATGGCTTGGAAGTGGAGAAGGTGGCAGTAACAAACGCTGGAGGGTGGGACTGGAGCCTGGGCACCATCCCCCTGGCCACTGCGAGGGACCTGCGTGGGGCCCGCCTGGTGCACAGCAGCGTGGATTTGTTTGCAGGAGAGCCCCTCACCAGCACGGCGCTCCCGGCCACCACCCCACATCATGCCAGCAGGACTCTGTCTTCCCCATTTCTGGTCTCTCAGTGCAGAATGTATGAGAGCCCCCGGCACAGCTGCAAACACAGAAAGGCAGAAGCTTGTCTTCCCATCTGTATCACTAGAGATCTAATATGGGCTTTGGGATTTCTTGTCAGGAAACATAAAGAAAATAGTCTGGGAGTAGCCACTGCTTCCTTCCCACCAGGCCTATTGGTTTAGTCAGAGTTAGCACAGATTTTACCTTTTTTTTCCTAATCTTTTTGCATAGGCTAACAGTGACTTTGCCTGGCATATTTTTAATGAATGCCCAGAAGAAGCCCTCAGACTTTCCTTTTTTCCATGTTTTTTCTCATTTACTGACTATCTTCACAGTGTTGAGTATTCCGTGCTCTTCAGTGAAAAAAGGGACAATATGAAAATAGCCCTGAAATGCCAGTTCCTCAGATTAATTTTACCTTTCTTGGAAACTCTTGTCTTGCAAGGAGTTGGCCGTTTTCACCAAGAATGACTTCTCTGCCTCAGAAAGCAAAGGAAGTATTCTCCTTACAAAGAGTTGTATCAAGCCCAACAAAGCTGAAGTGTGTTAAAGAAAAAAACAAAACAAAACAAAAACACCCACAACAGCAAGAACAAGTCTAAGGAGGTGCTCAGTGCAGAAGCAGAGAGCAACACTGGCTGGACATGAGTGTCTCAAGCATTCACTGCAGGGTGTGGGGCAACCCCACTGCTCCGCTGGTGTCCTTCGTGTGCTCCAGCTAACATGCGAGGGCCACAGCTCCTCCTTCACAGCATGAGAAAAAAGCCACCGTGTTGTCCACCAAGACTACTGTGAGTATTCACTGCAAATTCCTCCAGGAGCATAGTATAGGTCTGTGCTGCTCACATCCACCTTCTCAATCACCACAAGATAAAAGAGCTTCAGATTAAACCCGGCCATTCCGTACTGCCTTTGTGTTATTTGAAAGCATTGCAATGTACTGAATTCAATTTCAAAATAGTGACTTTTTTTTTCACATGCAATCACCATTTCTCTCCCCCAACAGTTCTCATTTCAGTGTTGAAATACCAAGACAGTTTTGTTATGTTAAAAACTTCGCTGTTTCCTTCTGCGAGCAGCCAGAGGTGGAGTACCAGTCACTAATTTGCATGGCCTCCGCGGCTTTAGCAAAGCTTCCAGTTGCTGACTGGTTATCTAGGGATGTAATAACCAGCTCCAGTCAAAACAACTCTGCGGTTTCATTTACATACTAGGGGAAA
The DNA here is from genome assembly GCF_000699245.1 of Pterocles gutturalis. Taxonomy (NCBI): domain Eukaryota; kingdom Metazoa; phylum Chordata; class Aves; order Pterocliformes; family Pteroclidae; genus Pterocles; species Pterocles gutturalis. The sequence continues at coordinate 38,123 of NW_010133239.1, read as the reverse complement.
CAAAACCATACAATGACTCAGAAGTGGAGCTCTCTTTATTATGTAATGAAATAACAAGCCTTTAAAAGAAGAGACGTTAAGTCTTGTATTCACTGCAGTACTTCCCCAGCGCCGTCTGCCAGACCTAACTTGACCTCAAAATCCAGAAGCCTGAAACTGGCTCCTTATTGTCACAGGAAAGCGAGCTGTCATAGCAGTCATGAGTATCAAGAGTGGCACAAGAGTCGTTACACTTACCAGCAAAGCGGTGGGTTCACACATAGGCACACAGACACACATGCCTGTACACACACAGATTTTTCCCCTCCCCTCCAATATCTCTGATAAAGTTCACGCAATGCAAACTCCCAAACTAAAGAGCTCAAAGACACTTGGAAATTCTCACTGTTCCTCCTCTGATATACCTGTCACATCTCTCAGAAAAACATAAGTTTTGTTTCATGGGGAAAAGTATGAGAAATTTGCCAGGTTTTCTTACTTGAGTCAACAGTGTTTCTACTTCCAAATCATCTCCAGAGCCAGAAGTAACAGGTCTGTATAGCCCAAGAGCACTGAGCCATGGATACTGCTGTCACAGGGGGCCAGCCGATGGAGGGAAGCATATCTCCACGTAGCTACTAGCTGTAGGATGGAAACGAAGAAAGACATTTCAAGACCTTTAGATCCAGTTAATAAAGGGAAGAAAACACATTTGCTGGGGACAGGAGGATAGTTTGATCTGGTGAAATATAAAGACCAGAAAACCTGTGATCTCAGTGATTAGTATCTTCAAAAGTCATCTGGCAGGGGAAGTGTGCCTGCCGTCAAGTTGGTGGAGAAGGGTTTTACCTGTCTCTGTAAGCATAGATCTGCGAACTTCATTTCTCTGCACATCAGGGAAAGAACCTGTAAACTTCGATGCAAACTCATGGGCTGAAACTCACCAGTGCTATCATGTTATCACTACCTCCTGCCAGTGGAACAGGGTTGTGTGGTGTCTGATTTGTATCCTTTGAGCAGGCCTGAAGGCCCACCTCAAAATTTAGTGGAAAAACTAAACATTGTGTAAGAAAAACCCCATATATTATTTAAAAACAACACTGAAAGCCAAGCACCTCCTGACAATGTAAATAGATTTAAAGGGATAGCATCCTTAAAGCACAGAACATGCACTGTCTCTTTAACAATACCAATATTTTGCACATATCTTGTCCTGATAACCAGTTAATCAGTTGCTCTTTAGAGTTTTAATTACCACATTCTACATAGAAAAATCTCTCACACTGTGAAAAATGTGTCATCATTAAAAATAATTATAAAGAAGCTGATTTTCTTCATTTTCTGATGAGAACTTTTCAAATATCAATTTCTAATGCTTTTTTTTTTTGACATAAAATTCTACCATGTTATATTAGACATCAACCAATCAGTGCTTCTCTCACCTATTTTTCATGTCAATACACAGTCCTGTAACTATGAATGGTGACTTTACACTGACTTTTTTGGAGTCAGAATTTGGCTGCTGATATCTAGGTGGGTGCTTAAGAACTTAAGTTATATCTCTGCTCCATTTAAATAACAGAATATTTAACTCTGAATAAAAAACACTTGTGTGCATTTCACTAGGTCAGGATTTCACGCCTGGTATTTACAGGTGTAACTTGTGAAATGGCAGTAGGAATTAAAGAATTTCTGATTGCTCAGTGAAGATTAAATACGAACAAGGAGGATTTTAATTTCATGCTCTAGATGCTGCCAAATAAGAAAAGCTAAATGGACACATCTCAAAAATACTAATCAGTGCTTAGCTGTTGGCAAAATAAAACATCAGAATAAACTATTAAGATTATTATTTCAATAGAATTTCTGAGTTGACAGAAGAGCACAGATGCTCTGACACAAGTTTTTTATGCAGGACTTACATCAGCTGTAGAGGTGTTTGATTTTCTTCCCCTCTATCCACACCACCACCCTTCTAATGGAAGTTATTCTTTTGGGCTTTTACACATATCTTAGTAATTCACTTGTGATTTCAGTAATTTTTTTGTTGCCAGTCTGTCAGTATTTTTCAGTACTTACAAAAAACAAAACCAAACTGGAAAGATAGAAGTCCCACCATATCCTGTCACGTTGGCACTGTATAGATCATCAGGTGCCTTTGGACACCCACAAATGAGGCAAAGACAGACATGGTGAGAGCCAGGGAGGGCCATCACCTGTGCCAGTAGGATAGGACAAGGCACATACTTTGAGTAATGGGTTTTGTCCCTATTTCCCGGCAGCAGTCACACTGACCACCAGAAGCCCCAAGTCTCTTGGTTATTTCTGCCAAGAACCTGTTCTAACAACTGTGGACCATGGTTGGCATTATTCCCTCTTGGCCTTCTGCCCCACAGTCTCCACCCTGTCCCCATCCTCTCTCCTCCAGTGTCCCAGCTGCCTTCCTTACCTCCTAGTTCCCATTACTCACTCTCCTCCATGTCCTTCTCATCACAGACAAGCTGAGTTTCATTCTCCAGACTTACTGCTGCATTTCTGAAATTCCCCACCACACAGTCTCTTATCCCTTTTCATTCCCTTCATGCCCACTTCCCTCAAGTGCATTTCAGCAGAACCTCTTCTGCTTTGAAGGTAATAAATTTGCATTAAATGCTTTCCTTGAATCATGTATGCTGACTACAGTTTATATATTCTACTTTGCATTTTATACCCAACTTTAACCTTTCCTCATGTTTAATTCCAGGCTTTGGTTCATACCCTTTTTTATCAAGGAGTCATCTGCAGTGTTTAAACCAGATCCTGAATTCTCAAAGCTCAGTGATTTTCAAAAAAGCCCAACAGAAACTGCAGTTTATTTGAACTTTGTGAACATTTTCACTAAACCCAGACCTCATTAACATTTTTGAGACTGCTGCTGGCATCAGACTGCTGGAATCAGAAACTTCAGATATTCAAATTGGGCAACTAACGTATTTTCCACTGTGACTACAAGTCTCACTTCTGGTGTGCCAGCCAAGTCCATATGACCAATGCAATGACAGAAGATGATATCAAAACCAAATTTTGCCAATGGTTTTTACAAAAAGATCTGATTATGGGAAATGAAGAATTGTTCAAGCTGAAAGCTTAGCCAGCTTCAAAACAAGAGAACTAATGCAAATTGAACTGGCATTAGAAAAGTCAGGAACCTGTCCTGAACAAGTGAATTTGGTTTGGACAACCCTGCAAAGGGCACACAGTAGTCTGTACTAAGAGTTATACTGGTCTCTGCATCATACTGCTTTTTCTCCTACTACTCAATGACATAATGCGACCTGTTGGTGTATTGGGTTTGCGTGGCAAGGTTTTGGTAGCAGGGGGCTACAGGGGTGGCTGCTGTGAGAAGCTGCTGGAAGCTTCCCCTGCGCCTGACAGAGCCAACGCAGCCGGCGCCAAGATCCTGCTGTGGAACAGCAGCCAGAGAGAGTGAGAATATGAGAGAGAAACAACTCTGCAGACACCAAGGTCAGAGCAGAAGGAGGGGAGGAGGTGCTCCAGGCACCAGAGCAGAGATTCCCTTGCAGCCCGTGGTGAGGACCATGGTGAGGCGGCTGTGCCCTGCAGCCATGGAGGTGATGGTGGGGCAGAGATCCACCTGCAGCCCATGGGAAAGACTCATGTTGGAGAAGTTTGTGGAGGACTGTCTCTCATAGGAGAGACCCCACACTGAAGCAGGGGAATAGTGTTAGGAGTACTCCCCATGAGGAGAGAGCAGCAGAGACAACGTGTGATGGACTGACCACAACTCCTACTCCCCAGCCCCTGAGTTGCTGGAAGGGAGGAGGTAGATAATTCAGGAGTGAAGTTGAACCTGGGAAGAAGGGAGGGGTTGGGTCAAAGTGTTTTAAGATTTGGTTTTATTTCTCATTATCCTACTCTGATTTGATTGGTAATAAATTAAATTAATTTTCCCCAAGTTGAGTCTGTTTTGCCCATGACGGTAAGTGGTGAGTGATCTCTCCCTGTCCTTATCTTGACCCATGAGCCTTTTGTCATATTTTGTCTCCCCTGTCCAGCTGAGGAGTGGAGTGACAGAATGACTTTGGTGGGCATCTGGCATCCAGCCAGGGTCAGCCCATCACGTTAGGCAAATTAAATGTGAAGAACAGAATCTATTATCAGCAAACATTATTTTCCTGGCAACAAACACCAGATTGTAAAAAATACAATTACATTTTATCTCACTGTTGCATTTGTTTTTTGGAAGAAAAGGCAAAAGTGATGAGAGGAAGGGAGAGGAGAGGAAAAGGGAAAGGAGAGAAGGAAAAGAAAAGGAGAAGAATGATCTTACACAAGAACCATGTGGCAGATATTTTAAGTAGAAAAAATAAAAGGTAATGTGATTTTGAGCTCTACTAGCTAATGTGAAAGCAAATTACAGTACAAAAGTTTTTTTTTCAAGTGAAATATAGTGCTGTAATCCACATTTTTTAGAAATGGAGTATGACACTTAGATATGCCCAAAGCAACTGGACTGTCACAGTTTAATCCACCTAGTTCACAGTAGAAAATGTTACCTGAAAAGCTTCCCCCTTTCAACTTAGCTTTTTGCAACTGCCTTCATTATTTTAATATTATTATTATTTGAGCATTTGTACATTCTTTCCAATAATTTCACATAGTCTTGGCTGTTCCTGTGGAACTCACAAGGTCTTAGTGTGGATTACCATGTCACTTGATATTGAGAAATTAATATATTGAGAGATTAAGTTACCTGATTAAAGTAACACAAACGCACGTGATTTGCTTCTGCCATGTGTTTTAATTACAAGGTCAGTGCTCTTTGTTCAGGCAAATGACTTACAAAATAGGAAAGAAATTGTATAAAGAATTTCCAGCATAGAGGATGACGTCGTTTACCTATAAATCAGAAATTCCCTTCCAATCTTAATTTACAGTGACTGAAAGCCACTGATCTTTAATGGGTAGCTTCATAGAAAGTTTGAGTAGCTTCACTCCACTTTCGGATAGATAAATCCCCATTAAAGACTCATATCAAGGGTGATCTCACTTGCAAGACTAATGCTCGCAATTCATCTCAGAATTAATGAACTCCAAAAAGATTCCTAAAAAAAAAGTACAGTCAATTCTTTTCTTCAGTCTACTTCCGTTTTGTTATTTCTCCCTGTACCCAGTTCATGTTTTTGGCTGAATCAGACACCTCTAGCCAGCTGTACCCATTCCCGAGGCACATGTCCCCAAGGCACTGCTGCACTACCACCTTGTGGCTCCTCCATGGCCCAGGCAATCGCCCAGAGTCAAAGGGCTTCCAGGACCCAGAGCCAAAACATAAGAGAGACTGCTTTCCTCCAGCTCTACTTACAAGTCCTGGATGCTGGAAATATTGCTCCTCCTTGCTCATCACACAGATCCTTTACTGTCAGCAGAGGCTGATGAACTCCATGGCCCAGCACCAAGAGCATGTGGTTGGGATTCAGTGGCAAACATGGAGAGAAGCAAGACTGCCATGTTTTGCAGCAGTGTGCTGCTAGGTGAGCTGAAGCAACCTCACAAATTTACCCTAAGTCTGCAGGAGGAGGAAATGTGGGAGCAGAGCCCCGATTGGGAGCAGCTTGCAGCCATCCCAATTCCCCTCAGCCATTCTGCTACAGAGGCAGCTCCCACTCTGTGGTGGAGGAGACCCTTCAGTCCACGTCTTAGGGCCCCTCTGGTACCCTTCAGCCTGTTACTGTGTTTCAGCAAACAGAACTTGCAGGAATTAAGCTGATGCCAGAATAACAATGGACACAAGCTCCCCTGCTCATAGGCATGGGGAAAGCAGAGTGCTTGGGGGCACACAGCCATGTGAAATGCTATGGCTACTTCAGGGGCCGTGACCATTTATTCTGTGCTGGTTGTCTGTCTTCATAAGCAGTCAAACCTCCTGCTTCAATAAGAACAAAATAATAAAGTAATTAAAGAATGGAGTATTTAAGAAAGCAATGTAATCCTTATATACTGGACTTCCCACCTCATGGGTGGGTGAAAAACGTCCCCAGAAGCTTCATTCCCATTGACATCAAGAGACCTTGTACAAGACTAAGAGGGGTATGAAAGGGGAAAACAATGGAAAACTCACTTGGGCAATTTTCTTTTCTTCCTCTTTCATTTTCCACGTGTGTGAATATAGTGCCCTTAATTGGTAGATTCAAGTTTAAAAAGAAGTGTCTAAAGTTTAAAAAGAAGTGTCTGACACTAAAAAGCAAGACCTTGTGTTTCAGTAATGGTCAAAGAGTTCATACGGCCATATTGTTTTGCCCTGAGGAAGAATCACAAAGAAATGTATCCCCTTTGAGACATGTCTTTATGAGACATATTTTATTTAAAAAGAAATGCCTATTAAAAAAAAGAAATTGTAAGAGACACCTGGATCACCAAGATCAATTCCCCATCGTCACAACTACACAAGAGATGTTTACTTCAAAGCATCCCCGAGCAACCCCTTCCCAAGCCATGAAACGCTCCTCTGAATACCTTTAAAATTTGAGGTTACAAAACGAGGGTCTCACAGTAAGACAGTGGGAAAGACCATGAGTATGATGAGAATAATGAGCCTCTCCATTTCCAGAGAATTTCTGAGATGAAACACCTGAAAAAAAAGGACCACATCTCTTGCTGCTAGAAAAAGGCAAAAGAAACTCCCAAAGTCCTTCACTGAATCTTACTGAAAAGTCCTCTCTGATCCTCAGTCCCATTAATTGGCTTGACACCAAATATGTGAGCAAAATATATTGTTAACTTAGTTTCTCTAAGCTGTGCTTTATGGGGAACAAAACAAAAGGTTCAGGAAAACCAGCACCTCCTCCTTCTCCCAGAGCCTTTCCTCCTTAACTGCGATGGTACATGGACAGAACAAATACTATGATCTCTCCCCAAAACAGAGGCCTTGGGGGGCGGGGTGGCTGAAAGCAGGACAGAGATTTTGAGGTGAGGAGTAACCTGGTTGGGGCACTCAGAGTGCTGGTTGCTGTGTGTGGCTGCCCCCACCGAGGCTGTGAGCAGCCGGGCGGGCTGGCTGGCAGGCGGCTCCTACAGCAGCTCTGACGTGCCTCCGTGCAGCAAAGGTCCTGCAGAAAAAAAAATTGCAGCCTCAGACCTTTGAGTTACATCTCTGTGGTAGTAGTCCTGACATTAATCTGTGTCCTATGAATACAAAGTCTTCCCATAATCTCTGATTGTTCTGAAAATGCTCAAGTACTGCATAGCAGGGAGAGCCTCCCTACATCTTTGCTACCAGTTCATGGACAATTTATCTGTTTGGTTAAAAAAAAAATAATCCCAAAATAAAAATCTACTCTTACTTGCTTTCCAAACCGCTATGTTGCACTGTGTTAGAAGTTGCTAGCTTTTTTTTTAATCACCCAAACAACAATAGCAGTGTATCACAAACACACTGCAAGCACACGACAAACTCTACAGTCTTCTTACTATGAATCTCAACCTTTATCTCTCATCTTGGCAAACACCTACCCACAAGTTTCCCTCGAGGTTTCACTGCTGCTAGAAAAGAGCTTTTTTGTGGATCCCCTTGTTAAAACACTGTCAGAACACCACTGACATCGTATTCCCAAATCAGATTCTCAGTTCTGCAATGTTTTCTCTGTAGTCTTTGAGAGTTAGACAGTTTTGACAACAGCAGTGTGGTTTGAGGAAAAAAAAATAAACACACACATGCAAACCCGTATTTAGAAATGAGGAATGGTATCATCTTCTTGAGGTGAAGAAAAATTCCATCTTTTGTTTTAAGTATTATGAGAAATTTTACCCCTACCCTTTTCATTGGGAAAAGCTACTTCATTTTTGTGGAGATTTGTGATAGATTTGTGATTTTCACAGATAGTGAAATAAGCTCTCAGCTTCTTAGCCCTCAGAAGTCAGATTTTGTGCCACAAAATTTCCCACCTTAGAGGTGATTCTCCAATTCACAGCATATCCTGAACCAGAGTCTTCAGTCTCAAAGTTGCTTTCTTTGTGGGTCCCACAGGTTTCAGCCATTGGCATTGTGCATCCTCCCTGCCCCCAGCATCCTTTGATTAGTAGTAATGACCCAAACAGCTGTGAAATATCAGAACTGTTTATTTAACAGGGTATTTTGTTAAAGTCTCATTTACTTGACATTATTGGCATGACCATCTTGCCATGAAGTGGATAAGGGAGGCAAGAGAGCATTGCCAGTGTGTAGATCTGCTCCCTTAAATCTTCTCTTGCTTCTTAACATGTTCAAATCCAGCCAGGCTTCCCATTTGCACATACCCTGTTTGGAAGTACAGCCTGAAAGTCAAACTGGTACACTTTCCATGGGCTGAACATAACAAGCCCTACTGTCGCCTCTGCTTCTTAAGGATTTCTCAAAGCATTGAGGCATATTCCCATCTCGAGGCAATACCTTGCTTTCCTGTGTTTTTCACAGTAGCTCTAACAATTTAATCCAAGATTGTCTTAAGCAGAAGTCAGAGTATCATGTTCAACTTTATTACAGATAACTCCAAATCTGCCCGACTACCGACTGAGCTAGAAGGTTTGAAGTTTTTTCTAACTTACTAAAATGTTGTTAAGTACTCAACTCTAGAAGGATTTGTACAGTGTTATACTTTTCATCAGGCACTCAGATACAGCACCTGGTACAGGAGAATCTCTATACAGCTGGTACAAGCACTGAATTTTGATCAAGGCATCAGGCAGACATGGATGCTTGAATCTGACTTTCTGATTCTCTTCAGGCACTGTTATTGTTTCTGAAGCTACTAAGCAGCAAGAAAATCATCCACATTCTGTCAGGTAAACGCCTTCATGCCCAAAAATTTTAAAAAAAAGTTACTCAAACAGTTCCCACTTTTTTGAAATTAGGGCTCCATCTCTCCGATGTAAGAAATAATACCTTGTTCCACCATTCAGTGGCTACATTTTAATGAATTTTAGACTCCTTATCAATACATGAGAGTCAGAAAGCCCAAACTTTCCATTCCTGACCCACATTCCAGTTTATCTTTCTTGGCTGGCTTAACATCCACGAACAATTTCTATGTTGTATTTAGCAAAGCAGAAGACCTGCAAAACCAGCATCACGTTTTGTGATTAAAGCTTGTTGTGGATAGCTGCCCATAGAAATCAGGTCTAAGAGAGACAGTGTCAGAACAAGGCCCTTGTGAGCAGCAGCAGCTGTAGGGCTGGCACAGTCACAGCCTCTCTAGTATGGATGCAGTTATACCAGTATAAGTATGCTGCACCAGTATAAACTCCTTTCTGCCTGGAAACAGCTGAGCTATCAGCTAGCCCCGTGGTTCCCTGGATTATTTTCTTAATTCATTTTGTGGCTAAGCAATTCATTAAGAAACATTCATTTCAGCAATGCAACCCATTTTTTTGAGAAATCCAAAGATTCCATGTTTTACCATATAGGTAGATTCTAAGAAATGCAGAGTGGGGGTCAAACAGGGGGCTTCCTTCAGGAAAATAACCAAGATGAGGTCCAACAGGAAGACTGAGGTAAACGCATACTTGTAGACAGACTCACACTTTTTCAGTGCTATTTTACTGGACACGAACAACCAGTCCACACAGCCTTGTAAGAAGGACACAGGAGCCTACAAAAAGTGTTTCCAAAACAGCCTGCCTCTTGCTCCTTACCAGCTCAGAGCTAAGGGAAAATGCCTGGAAATACAGTGAATTCTATTTGATAAGAGAGATAAAAGGTAAAGAAAAGTTTTGATGTAAAAGCAAAGCTGCAGTTTTACCTTGCTTTCTGATGCTCTCTCTATGAGCCCAAAACCAAATCCTTAATTTCTGCTTGTTCTATCAACAACCTGATTTTCTTTTTTTATTTTGAAGGTTGGACACGACTTCAGTGTTGTCAATCTTACTGCATTCATACTAAAAAGGGAAAAGAGCAGAGCTGACGTGATGGGTCTCCCTCACTCAGCATGACAGTGCCTCAGCTGCCCACCCCCTCACCACTGCCTGCCACATAGGGTGCTGGAGCATCATACTGGTCCAAGCTGGAAGAACATGCCACTTGAAGAAATATTCACCTGCAGTTCTTCCCCTTGAGGTGACTCCATGGGCTGGACCCTCAGGCTGTCACAGTCGAAGTTCCCAGCAACATGAAATCAGGCCATTGTATCAGTTTAAACAGATCTAAATCAACCTTGTATGAGCACACAGACACGAGTACCAGCTGACAAACTCTTTCCAGCTCCACTGCTGTATAATTTGAGAAAGTCCATTGATGTCAAGACAGTTCACATCAGCACAGTCCAGTTCTTGGCCTCTATAAAGGCAGCTCAACATGGAGAGCAACCTCTTCTGCTTTTGTCTGGGATGGTGGTGGTCAGAAGCAGCCAAAAGTCATCATCAAGAGTCCATCACAAGCTCCCATGCAAAAAGTGCCTTGCAACAGCAGGGCTCCTGATCACCCCACATACACAGGCAAATGGCCGAGGAAATATCTTCAGATCCATAGTTCAGCCCACAGCCTAACAGGCTGAAATAGCTGGTTGTAGTCTTACTCTGACATATTAAATATGTCACCAGAACAGTCACAATCACAGCTGGTGCAAAACACGGTTTGACTGACATTCTTTTTACAAAGCATATTGAATCACTTATTTTTACCACTCCCCATCCTTTCGCTTTTTAGAGGCTGGATAAGGACAGCAATTACTCTACACATTCACAGTGGCAGACCCTGTTACCCTGTCTGGGATGCCCGAGATAGTGTCGTTCATAAATGAAGCACTTGAATTTAGAAAGACCAACATCACTTCTCTTAACATGCCCAAATCTGACAGGCCATTAAAGCACAAACCTAATTGCATTTTAAGAGCTTTGATTAAAGACATCTGGGATACATCATTAGCTTTGCTCCAGGTTTGGCTAATCAAGGTGGTCAAAAGGCCACAGGTCCACAAAGCACTTTTCAAGCATTTCTTAACTCTCATCTGAAAGACACTTTGCAGCACTCAATTGAGTGCTGGGACTCAAAAGTGTGAAATTGGGTCTTAATGATACAGTAGCACCTCAGGAAACACACAAGAACATCCACATGATTCTCCTTAGGACCCCAAAGGTTTCCTCTCCCCTTATCTTTGACTAAATTCTGCAGTTTCTAATTATTGAAATTTTGCCTTTGAAGTCCATGGGAGTTTGTGATTAAAGATTACAGAATTTGGGACCATGTAGAAGCATTTTCAAGGAAACAGAAACTGTTCAGAAACTTCCCAACTCTAATTATTTCTACGCTCAAGTATCCATCTTTTACTTATGAATCTTTAATTGGGTAGAGTGACAAATTTAGTTACATACAAATATACACACTAGAGGCTGCAAAAGAGGGTAGGTTGCCAAGAAACAAACATCTATTTCTTTAATTAGCTTAGAAAATTAAAGGCAAGTATAATAACTTCACACTATAAAAATGTGGTGTGTTGAGGAATAATATTGTGTGAAAACAAGGAAATTGTCTATAAAGATGCAGGTAGTACCACTGCCTCAGCCAGAACCAAATTCAGGTGGACATTACTGAGGCTTGCACAACATTTGTTAAATTCACTTTAAATAATTAGTCCCCCACTTCCCTCCTCTCCTAATCCAGAAGCCACTTGCAAAAGCAAGGCACCAATTTGCTGAAATAAAGTTAATTCTCTCTGTATTTCAAATGTGACTTCAGCTTCAGAGTTGAAAGCGCCGTACTTCATTTAACGTCTGTATTTTTGGAGGCTCTTACTGCACAAGTATTCACAGGGTACAAAGAGAACCAAGCAGAAAGCTCTGGCTAGAAAGAGGCAGCTTCGGACATAAATCCAAGGAATTCCTCATATTCTGGACTTACCAGAGAGCATCAGAGCAACCACATACGTGGGTCAGTGCACATCTGAGAGTCCCAGTAGAGCCCTACAACCAAAACAACCTCTTCTCACCCTCCTCAAGTTTTCTTTTGCCTTACAAAGCTGGGCACCACAGTGATTTATACCTTTCAACAAAAAGGGTGTGTTTAGGAAGGTGTTTCAACTAGGAATTAGATATGAGCACCTGTGTCCTGTTATCTCTGAACCTTGGAAGGAGGCTAGCAAAGCAGAATCTTCATGCAAGGCAAAGCAAGGTGAAATAGGACACAATGAGATTAAAAGAGAATGATTTTACTAAAAAAATAATTCAATTTCTAAGAAATATTTGTCTGCACTTTTCTCTGAGGTTTTGCAGTACCCAGCTGTTTGGGACTGCAAGACATAAAACATCCCCAGCAACACCTGAGTTTTACTACAGTGAAGTTCCATGGACAGAGAGGATGCTCTTTTGGGCAGCTGCCCTCATTTTGAGAGCAGCAAAACAAAAAATCCAACAACTTGTTCTTTAGGACCATTGCATGTACTAGTCCTTGGTGGTCAGGGAAACATTCTGTACATTTTGTTCCAGTTACAAATGTTGATCTGATCATATTTTGTGGACTGTTTTGTGATTCATAATTATTCATATCTTGGAGGTCCAAGCTCTAATATATCCTGAATGAATTTATAATAATATTATACGTTTATTTGAAAAGTCTTCACCAAGAATT